>NC_057810.1:377425266-377425908 GCF_018294505.1 Triticum aestivum | reverse complement strand
TGCGGCGGGGGCGACGGCACGGCGGCGCGGCAGCGTCGGCGTCGTCGTTGGAGATCGAGATGTCTCGCGCGAGAAATGGAATGAAGTGGCAACGATAACTGAATTTTCGTAAGTGGCATATATATAGGAGGGGCCTTTAGTACCGGTTGGAGCCACAAACCAGTACTAAAGGCCAATTTTGGCCAGTCCAAGCGGCGGGAAACGAGAGCCTTTAGTACCGGTTGGTGGCTCCAACCGGTACTAAAGGGCAATGCATTAGTACCGGTTGGAGCCACCAATCGGTACTAATGGCCGTGCGCTGCTACCCGCAGTGCGCTACTTTTAGTCCCACCTCGCCGAGCGAAGGGCAGCCGCACTGGTTTATAAACCCAGCCGCGGCTGCCCTATATAGCAGGCTTCTGGGCCTAACTAGGGCGCGCTGCCCTGTGAGCCTGCTGGCCCTTCTGGGCCTGTATTTGCACACCCTAGGTCTGGCAGGCCCACCGGGCAGCGCCCACATTTTTTTATAAATTTTTTGCTTTATTTGTTTCTTCTATTTATTTCTGAGTAGTTTTCTTTGCTGTATTTAGTTTCTTTGTGAATATTTTTGCTTTATATAATTTTTTATATAGTTTTTTCTTTTCTTCTTTATTTTTTTCTTCT
>NC_057810.1:377418988-377423549 GCF_018294505.1 Triticum aestivum | reverse complement strand
TCTTTATCTTCCTCTTCTTCTTCATCTTCCTCTCCTTCTTCTTCATCTTCCTCTCCTTCCTCTTCTTCTTCTCATCTTCCTCTTCATCTTCCTCTTCTTCTTCGCCTTCCTCTCCTTCTCCTTCTTCTTCCTCCTCTTCTTCCTCTTCTTCTTCTTCCTCTTCTTCCTCTTCCTCTTCTTCTTCCTCTTCCTCTTCTTCTGCTTCTTCTGCTTCTTCTTCCTCTTCTTCTTCTTCTTCTTCTTCTTTATATATAGAGTTCAATGAAGACCAAATGCTTGTGATAGTTTGAAAAATAATGTATTTAAATTGTGCATCTGAACGCAGAAAAAATACATTGATCAGTACCGCCTTTCAGCCAAAACGCGCTACTGCTACACAGAAGTACATATAAAAAATACATTGATCATCAATGATCTTTTTGTATAGAATCTAAATCGTCAATAGGAATCTACCACCGATTTAAGAACCGGCGAAGACTCCTATTGCAGACACAGATCCTACACAAAGAGTTCAATGAAGACCAAATGTTTGGGATAGTTTGAAAAGTAAAATACTTAAGGTGGTCAAATTCTTGTTAGGGGAGCGAGGTGGGACTAAAAATAGCGCCTGCCACAACCTCTTTAGTACCGGTTCGTGCCACGAACCGGTACTAAAGGTGTTGGCCGGGCACCAGCATCTTTAGTACTGGTTCGTGGCACGAACCGGTACTAAAGATTCCCAAAGAACCGGTACTAAAGGTCACCTCCCGCCAAGTCATTTGAACCAGCACTAATGGGCGCATTAGTGTCGGATCATATGCGAACTGGTACTAATGTTTCTCATATTTGACCCTTTTTCTACTAGTACATCTGCAACAAGGTTAAGGCGGAATATCAGAAACCAACCGGACTTCTCCAACCACTGCCCGTATCTCAATGGAAATGGGATGATGTCTGTATGGATTTCATCATAGTATTACCCAGGACCCGACGAAGCAAGATATGGGTCATAGTGGATACATTAACCAAGGTGGCTCACTTTCTCCCAGTCAAAACTTCATACCGAGCAGATGAGCTTGCCCGACTGTATGTATCCAGGATTGTCAGTTTGCATGGAGTTCCCCAAACCATCACTACCGACCGAGGTTCACTATTCACCTCTACTTTCTGGACCCGTCTCCATCAAGCCCTTGGGACAGAATAAAAATATAGCACTGCTTATCACCCTCAGTCGGAGGGCAAACGGAAAGAGTAAATCAGATACTCCAAGATATGCTCCGAGCCTGTGTTTTAGCCCAAGGACCACAATGGGAAGATTGCTTGCCATACGCCGAGTTCTCATATAACAATGGATTCCACACCAGTTTGACGATGTCACCTTATGAAGCTTTGTATGGCCGTAAGTGCCGCACTCCATTAAATTGGTCCCAAACCGGAGACAGCCGTATTTTCGGAACAGATCTCATGCTGGAGGCCGAAAAGCAAGTCAAAGAGATCCGAGACAGATTGCAGCTGGCCAAATCGCGACAGAAAAGTTATTATGATGCAAAGCACTGACAGATAAGTTTTGAACCCGGAGAACATGTATACCTACGAGTCACACCCATGAAGGGAGTAAGAAGGTTCCAAACCCATGGAAAATTGGCACCCAGGTATATTGGTCCATTTCTCGTCATGACACGAGTAGGTGCTGTGGCATATCAGTTGGAATTGCCTCCGGAACTATCCGACGTGCACAACGTGTTCCACGTTTCACAACTACGACGGTGCATCTCACCACCCAAGAAAAAGACCGATTTGGCAGAGATAGAGCTGGCAAAGGATTTGACCTACGAAGAGAGGCCAGTGAAAATTTTGGATCTGATGGAAAGAATCACTTGCAGTAAGTCACGAAAATTTTACAAGGTTCAATGGATGCATCATACCGAATCAGAATCAACCTGGGAATTAGAAGAATTTCTTAGGGCATGTTATCCAGAATGGTTTTCCCAAGCAACCGAATCTCGAGGACGAGATTCATTCTAAGTGGGGGAGGTTTGTCACAGCCTGGTTTTTGCCCTCTTTTCTTTGCCTGATTTTCATCTGAGTTGGTTTGAATTTGGAGTTTTGAATCATTCCATTTGGACTTGATCACTTGGGTATCCCTTGATTTTCAACCCGAGTGCCTCCTCTCCTCTTCTAATCCATCATTTCACTCCTGGCCAACCCAACAAAATTGCTTGGAATATTTTTCCTAAATGAAAAATATTCATTTTGCCTCGTAAACCCTAGCTAAAATCTTTGACCTCCAAAGCAACTCTCATTTCTGTTACCCCAAAAATCCTGAGAAAAATCCCAAATATTCTTTCGACCCTAGGGCACATTTCTGAGCAAAAATATTTCACCACTTTTTGGAGTATTTTTGCTACAGAAAATATTTTCACTTCTGGGTTGAAATGGTAGTTTCTACAGCAACTACCTTTTTACTAGCTCCAATGCAGCTGGTTTTCCCTGTGCTTATTCACCTTATTAAGAGTCAGTAAAACCCAAAGATCAGCCCTTGAATCACTTTGGTTTGACCACAGTAACTGTCCAAAGTTTCTGTCCAGTAACTAAACATCTTCACCATTTCACTTCTACTGCACCTGGAAACCAACCGAGCCGTGGTAACACCTAAAGTTACTAAGGACTACATGCCAGACATCATGGTTAGTGCATATGTGGCCTAATGTCACGGTCCACCCGGTGACCGCATTTGTCCGAGGGTGCAGGCATGCCAAACGCGCGCTCTGCGCGTCGCCAGCGCCTCTGTGGCGCACGTTCCCGCTGCTTGGCCAGCCTGGGCGTGTCCCCCGGCGCCACCATCCTCGTCTCCACCCCCTTAACTCCTCCCTGCCGCTCGCCGACGTCTGAGCTCGCCGCAGCGAGCACGGGCACGGTCCGGCCAACGGCACAGTGCCCGCGCACTATGTTCGTCCCCTTCCTCATGGCTCCTGTGCTCGTCCGCGTCCGTGCACAGCTCCCGCGTGAACCCCGTCGCCTTCTCCCTGGCACCATTCGTCGCCGGGTGCCGGCGACAGCTATCCTCCGGCGGAGCCCGAGCCCTCCTCGCTGCCCCACCTATAAATAGCCCCCTCCGCAGCCTCCTGGAGCACCGCACCTCACCACACCTCCCTCCCATAGGCACTAGAAGCCGCAGCCCGGCCGGGCAGGTCGCGGGCTGCCGTCCCTAAGCCGAGCTCGCCGGCGATCCCCCCTGGATCGACCCTGCAGCTCTGGCCACTCCCAAGCCAAGGCGACCCCGCCAGGGCCTCCGCCTCTCCTCCGTGAAGCCTACGAGCCAAGCCTGAGCCCCTGGAGCCGCCCCTAGCCGTCGTCTTCCTCATCTCTGGCGACCACCGTGTTCTGCCTCCACTTGCGAGGAAGAAACCGACGCCGTCTAGTCACCATTTGCCACACCACGGGTACGGGCAGGTGCGCAAGAACCTTCTCCGTCGATCCCTTCCTCTCATCTTCCCTCAAGAGGCCTCAACACCGGCCAATGCTCCGGCAAACCGCCGCCCGTCTCTGTTTTCTTCCCCCCTCCGGCCTGACTAGCAGGGCCCGCTAGTCAGCCACTCATAACGCGCGCAAAGCGGTATGAGTGGTGGCGCGCCAGGAAAATACGCCATCGACGTCACCCCCTCTTTGTTTTTCTTTTTTTCAAATTTATTTTAATTTCAGGAGCATTCAAACAGCCATAAATTTTATTCTACCAGTCGAAATGCAGTGATTCTTTTTGCATTGTGTTCTTTGTCTACAAATCTAACAGCTCCCAAAAGATGGGATTTTTCCTTGCTGTCTAGATTTTCTGAAAATTTTCAGAAGGTTTCTTGATATTTTTCTTTTGTGGTTTTTGAATGTTTTCAAAGGAACCAACTTGTCTTGAGGATCACCAGGAGCCTTGTGACCCTCGTCAGTACTAAGGCAAGCTATAGTAACATTTTCATGGTGCCATTTCAATATTATGGATTTTCATACTTGAACTTATGAATATTGATGCATTTTAATTAGTTATATAATAAATATATTCTGTTATATGCTTGTTATGTTAACATGCTTGAACTTCAGTATGTTTGAAGTAAATATGGTTGGTAAGGTGATGAGAACTTAGTTGTTAGAGTTAAATAAATAATATGGTCATAGAATTGATTCAACTAGTTCAACTAAACATTTACTAAAGAAAACTAGTTCTATATATTCAACTAGTTCAACTAATCTCATATACATAAATTTTCTTACTACAAATAAACTAGTTCTAATTCATCTAACATTAACATTTCTAACATTCTAAAAATAAACTAGTTCTAATTCATCTAAACATTAGAAAACAGAAAATAAGTAAAAAAATATGTGTGTGTGTGTAGTGTGTGTATGTGTGTACGTACATGTGTAGTGTACGTGTAGTGTGTGTGTGTGTGTATGTGTGTTTGTGTGTCTGTGTGTATGTGTGTGAGTGTGTAGTGTGTGTGTGTGTGTATGTGTGTATGCGTGTGTGTGTGTATGGAGCTGGCCGGGCGCGTACGGGCGGCGGGGGCGGCGAGGGCGGCGGCTGGAGACGGCG
>NC_057810.1:377417985-377418511 GCF_018294505.1 Triticum aestivum | reverse complement strand
GCGGCGGCGTCGGCGTCGTCGTCGGAGATCGAGATGTCTCACGCGAGAAATGGAACGAAGTGGCAACGATAACTGAATTTTCGTAAGTGGCATATATATAGGAGGGGCCTTTAGTACCGGTTGGAGCCACGAACCAGTACTAAAGGCCAATTTTGGCCAGTCCAAGCGGCGGGAAACGAGAGCCTTTAGTACCGGTTGGTGGCTCCAACCGGTACTAAAGGGCAATGCATTAGTACCGGTTGGAGCCACCAACCGGTACTAATGGCCGTGCGCTGCCACCCGCAGTGCGCTACTTTTAGTCCCACCTCGCCGAGCGAAGGGCAGCCGCACTGGTTTATAAACCCAGTCGCGGCTGCCCTATATAGCAGGCTTCTGGGCCTAACTAGGACGCGCTGCCCTGTGAGCCTGCTGGCCCTTCTGGGCCTGTATTTGCACACCCTAGGTCTGGCAGGCCCACCGGGCAGCGCCCCACATTTTTTTATAAATTTTTTGCTTTATTTGTTTCTTCTATTTATTTCTGAGTAGT
>NC_057810.1:377336575-377394083 GCF_018294505.1 Triticum aestivum | reverse complement strand
TCCTCTTCATCTTCCTCTTCTTCTTCGCCTTCCTCTCCTTCTCCTTCTTCTTCCTCCTCTTCTTCCTCTTCTTCTTCTTCCTCTTCTTCCTCTTCCTCTTCTTCTTCCTCTTCCTCTTCTTCTGCTTCTTCTGCTTCTTCTTCCTCTTCCTCTTCTTCTTCTTCTTCTTTATATATAGAGTTCAATGAAGACCAAATGCTTGTGATAGTTTGAAAAATAACATATTTAAATTGTGCATCTGAACGCAGAAAAAAATACATTGATCAGTACCGCCTTTCAGCCAAAACGCGCTACTGCTACACAGAAGTACATATAAAAAATACATTGATCATCAATGATCTTTTTGTATAGAATCTAAATCGTCAATAGGAATCTACCACCGATTTAAGAACCGGCGAAGACTCCTATTGCAGCCACAAATCCTACACAAAGAGTTCAATGAAGACCAAATGTTTGGGATAGTTTGAAAAGTAAAATACTTAAGGTGGTCAAATTCTTGTTAGGGGAGCGAGGTGGGACTAAAAATAGCGCCTGCCACAACCTCTTTAATACCGGTTCGTGCCATGAACCGGTACTAAAGGTGTTGGCCGGGCACCAGCATCTTTAGTACCGGTTCGTGGCACGAACCGGTACTAAAGATTCCCAAAGAACCGGTACTAAAGGGCACCTCCCGCCAAGTCATTTGAACCAGCACTAATGGGCGCATTAGTGTCGGCTCATATGCGAACCGGTACTAATGTTTCTCATATTTGACCCTTTTTCTACTAGTGCATCTGCAACAAGGTTAAGGCGGAATATCAGAAACCAGCCGGACTTCTCCAACCACTGCCCGTATCACAATGGAAATGGGATGATGTCTGTATGGATTTCATCATAGTATTACCCAGGACCCGACGAAGCAAGATATGGGTCATAGTGGATACATTAACCAAGGTGGCTCACTTTCTCCCAGTCAAAACTTCATACCGAGCAGATGAGCTTGCCCGACTGTATGTATCCAGGATTGTCAGTTTGCATGGAGTTCCCCAAACCATCACTACCGACCGAGGTTCACTATTCACCTCTACTTTCTGGACCCGTCTCCATCAAGCCCTTGGGACAGAATAAAAATACAACACTGCTTATCACCCTCAGTCGGAGGGCAAACGGAAAGAGTAAATCAGATACTCCAAGATATGCTCCGAGCCTGTGTTTTAGCCCAAGGACCACAATGGGAAGATTGCTTGCCATACGCCGAGTTCTCATATAACAATGGATTCCACACCAGTTTGACAATGTCACCTTATGAAGCTTTGTATGGCCGTAAGTGCCGCACTCCATTAAATTGGTCCCAAACCGGAGACAGCCGTATTTTCGGAACAGATCTCATGCTGGAGGCCGAAAAGCAAGTCAAAGAGATCCGAGACAGATTGCAGCTGGCCAAATCGCGACAGAAAAGTTATTATGATGCAAAGCACTGACAGATCAGTTTTGAACCCGGAGAACATGTATACCTACGAGTCACACCGATGAAGGGAGTAAGAAGGTTCCAAACCCGTGGAAAATTGGCACCCAGGTATATTGGTCCATTTCTCGTCATGACACGAGTAGGTGCTGTGGCATATCAGTTGGAATTGCCTCTGGAACTATCCGACGTGCACAACGTGTTCCACGTTTCACAACTACGACGGTGCATCTCACCACCCAAGAAAATGACCGATTTGGCAGAGATAGAGCTGGCAAAGGATTTGACCTACGAAGAGAGGCCAGTAAAATTTTTGAATCTGATGGAAAGAATCACTTGCAGTAAGTCACGAAAATTTTACAAGGTTCAATGGATGCATCATACCGAATCAGAATCAACCTGGGAATTAGAAGAATTTCTTAGGGCATGTTATCCAGAATGGTTTTCCCAAGCAACCGAATCTCGAGGACGAGATTCATTCTAAGTGGGGGAGGTTTGTCACAGCCTGGTTTTTGCCCTCTTTTCTTTGCCTGATTTTCATCTGAGTTGGTTTGAATTTGGAGTTTTGAATCATTCCATTTGGACTTGATCACTTGGGTATCCCTTGATTTTCAACCCAAGTGCCTCCTCTCCTCTTCTAATCCATCATTTCACTCCTGGCCAACCCAACAAAATTGCTTGGAATATTTTTCCTAAATGAAAAATATTCATTTTGCCTCGTAAACCCTAGCTAAAATCTTTGACCTCGAAAGCAACCCTCATTTCTGTTACCCCAAAAATCCTGAGAAAAATCCCAAATATTCTTTGGACCCTAGGGCACATTTCTGAGCAAAAATATTTCACCACTTTTTGGAGTATTTTTGCTACAAAAAATATTTTCACTTCTGGGTTGAAATGGTAGTTTCTACAACAGCTACCTTTTTACTAGCTCCAATGCAGCTGGTTTTCCCTGTGCTTATTCACCTTCTTAAGAGTCAGTAAATCCCAAAGATTAGCCCTTGAATCACTGTGGTTTGACCACAGTAACTGTCCAAAGTTTCTGTCCAGTAACTAAACATCTTCACCATTTCACTTCTACTGCACCTGGAAACCAACCGAGCCGTGGTAACACCTAAAGTTACTAAGGACTACACGCCAGACATCATGGTTAGTGCATATGTGGCCTAATGTCACGGTCCATGCGGTGACCGCGTTTGTCCGAGGGTGCAGGCATGCCAAACGCGCGCTCTGCGCGTCGCCAGCGCCTCTGTGGCGCACGTTCCCGCTGCTTGGCCAGCCTGGGCGTGTCCCCCGGCCCCACCATCCTCGTCTCCACCCCCTTAACTCCTCCCTGCCGCTCGCCGACGTCTGAGCTCGCCGCAGCGAGCACGGGCACGGTCCGGCCAACGGCACAGTGCCCGCGCACTATGTTCGTCCCCTTCCTCATGGCTCCTGTGCTCGTCCGCGTCCATGCACAGCTCCCGCGTGAACCCCGTCGCCTTCTCCCTGGCACCATTCATCGTCGGGCGCCGGCGACAACTATCCTCCGGCGGAGCCCGAGCCCTCCTCGCTGCCCCACCTATAAATAGCCCCCTCCGCAGCCTCCTGGAGCACCGCACCTCACCACACCTCCCTCCCATAGGCACTAGAAGCCGCAGCCCGGCCGGGCAGGTCGCGGGCTGCCGTCCCTGAGCCGAGCTCGCCGGCGATCCCCCCTGGATCGACCCTGCAGCTCCGGCCACTCCCAAGCCAAGGCGACCCCGCCAGGGCCTCCGCCTCTCCTCCGTGAAGCCTACGAGCCAAGCCTGAGCCCTTGGAGCCGCCCCTAGCCGTCGTCTTCCTCATCTCCGGCGACCACCGTGTTCTGCCTCCACTTGCGAGGAAGAAACCGACGCCGTCCGGTCACCATTTGCCACGCCACGGGTACGGGCAGGTGCGCAAGAACCTTCTCCGTCGATCCCTTCCTCTCATCTTCCCTCAAGAGGCCTCAACACCGGCCAATGCTCTGGCAAACCGCTGCCCGTCTCTGTTTTCTTCCCCCCTCTGGCCTGACTAGCAGGGCACGCTAGTCAGCCACTCATAACGCGCGCAAAGCGGTATGAGTGGTGGCGCGCCAGGAAAATACGCCATCGACGTCACCCCCTCTTTGTTTTTCTTTTTTTCAAATTTATTTTAATTTCAGGAGCATTCAAAGAGCCATAAATTTTATTCTACAAGTCGAAATGCAGTGATTCTTTTTGCATTGTGTTCTTTGTCTACAAATCTAACAGCTCCCAAAAGATGGGATTTTTCCTTGCTGTCTAGATTTTCTGAAAATTTTCAGAAGGTTTCTTGATATTTTTCTTTTGTGGTTTTTGAATGTTTTGAAAGGAACCAGCTTGTCTTGAGGATCACCAGGAGCCTTGTGACCCTCGTCAGTACTAAGGCAAGCTATAGTAACATTTTCATGGTGCCATTTCAATTTTATGGATTTTCATACTTGAACTTATGAATATTGATGCATTTTAATTAGTTATATAATAAATATATTCTGTTATATGCTTGTTATGTTAACATGCTTGAACTTCAGTATGTTTGAAGTAAATATGGTTGGTAAGGTGATGAGAACTTAGTTGTTAGAGTTAAATAAATAATATGGTCATAGAATTGATGAGAAATTTGGATATTTTTGCCTGAGGTATAATGATGATAATTTCTAGAAATGGTTCTGGTATAAGTAAAGAAAGGTTTTTACCAGTATAGTAGCATGATTTTATGTTGGCTCCGTGGGAGCGTAGTTGGTGCAGTTTTTCACGGTTATGTGATGCATATGTTAAGTGATGCATGGTATGGCAGTATGACACCCGTTATTTTCTTTTCACATTAAAAGTTGAACCTGATTAATATTCAACTTGAACATGTTGTTGACCGGGTCGTGGTGCCGCTGAAACAAGTCTTTCCCAGTGCAACCACATTTGCCGGTATGGGACGGCCTTAATGCGTTTCATTGTCGTGCCTCTGGTCGGTACCTCAAATTAGGGAAGGTTATGGGAGTGTTGTACCCTGGCCCGGTATGTCGGCGTTCTGGGAACGGGGGTCCCCAGACTTGCTTCCCTGCAGCCTGCGGCGTGGCTCAAAGGAGGCCCAGCACAACCCATCTTCATCAACATAGACTCAAGATCCTCGCGGGTGGCCAAGCCTTGCAGGGTGGACGACAAGGAGCTTCCTCAGGCACGGCCTCGTCAGGCTGGCTCATGAGGAGGCGGAGAGTTCAAGGCAGGGTACCTCGCGAGGTGCCCGTGACGCAAGCCATGACGACCAAGGGTGCCAGTCGGGCGTCAGACCACGCAGTGTCCTCCTTTCCTCTTTGGTGCAAAGGGAGCCAGCGTAGGCAAGAGCATCAAGCAAAGGCGTCCATTTCGATGCAACAAGACCAAGACCAGCCCAACAGCCGGAAGGAAGTCATTGTGGAGCCCAAGCCGGCGTCACCACCGGAGCCTTGGGCAGGCGAGGACCAACTTTAGTCAGGATAAGTGTACCCGCTATTCCCCTTCAAAATGGCCAATTGTTGGCGCCCTTCCCGCTCAATATTTGGGAAGAGGCCCAGGGCCTTTGCCTATAAATAGGACTAGCCACCTGCAAGGTAGGGGCATCGGAGGAACAGGGAGAACGAGGAAGGCATCGAGAGATCGAGAGAACAAGGATAGAAAGACACGGAGAGAGAGAGAGGCGACTGAACTCCTCCTAGCAGTTCGTCGTGCCGGCAAAGAATAGACCCTCGCGAGGCTGTTCTCCCTTTGTATTGTTCATCATCAAGCCCAAGAGGCAATCCACCACACCACACACTGGAGTAGGGTATTACACCACAATGGTGGCCTGAACCAGTATAAATCTTGTGTCCCGTGTGCTGTTCAGTTTTGTAGTTTAGATCTTAGCGAGTCGGTGAAGAGCGAGCTGGTAGACGGTTGAATCTTCGCGCGCACCCCAGTGTTCGAACCTCAAGGGTCTGCCGGAACCCGAAATCCGACATTTGGCGCGCCAGGTAGGGGTGTGCCGGAATCTGCCTTCCGTCGTCTCGTTCTTCACCGACTGCCGCAACCATGTCTGACGCTCGTCGGGCTCGCGCCGAGCGCCGAGCCGCCCTCGCCTCCCATGTCGCCCAGACGGCTCCCGTCGGCGGGCGCCCTCGTCGTTCCCCGTCACCTGCTGCCAACGCCGCCACCGGCCCAGCGGGGAACGAGCAGCAAGCATCGTTCTAGCATTCGTCCATGAGGCGGGACGGCCGCACCGCCACGCCCTCGCTCACCCCCGCTAGTTCTTCGTCACGCGCACCCCGCGCGGCCATGGAGGCCCGAGCGGCGCTCATCGCGGCAAACGAGCTCCTGCGCTACCGCCCCATCGACGACGTCTATGAAGAATGGCTCAATCGAGTCGCCGAGCTCGTCCGCGCCGCAGGAGGCGCCCCCGCACCATCCTTCACGCTGCACTGCACCCCGCCCTGCGCGGGCAATGAAGCTCCTGGGGCGCCTCAGCCGCCTCCTCCCCAAGAAGGCGCCCTGGCCCCGAGGCGCGCGACCCCTGGGCGGAACCCGCTCCATCAGGCGCCAGCGCGGCAAGAGCAGAGCTGCCAAGAAGTCCCCCGCCCTCGAGAAGCTGCCCGAGCGCTCCCTGCTCCATCACGTCAAGACCCTGCGCTGCCCCCAGCCGCGGCGCATGGGGACCCGCATGACCAAGCTCTCCATCGCCCAAGGCCCCCCGTGGCCATGGCGGGCTGCCGCGCCTTCACCTTCGAGCTGCGCAGCGTCGCATGCCCCGGCAAGTTCAAGCCAGACCTGCCCCCTTGCTACGACGGCACGGCTGACCCTGCGGAGTTCCTCCAACTCTACGAGTTGGGCATCAAAGCTGCCAACAGAGACGAAAAGGTCATGGCGAACTGGTTTCTCATGGCGCTGAAGGACGGGGCCCGCACCTGGCTCCTGAATCTGGCCCCAGGCACGATCTCTTCCTGGGACGAGATGCACACCCACTTCATCGCCAACTTCCAGGGTACTCGCGGCCGGCCACCCGCCGTGAGCGACATGCGCCATATCAAGCAGCAGCCAGGGGAAACCCTGCAGAAGTACATCTAGCGCTTCAACAACGCGCGCCTCAAGATACCCAGGGTAACGGAGGAGGCCATCATCTCTGCCTTCTCCGATGGTGTGCGCGACGTCAAGATGAAGGAGGAGCTGGCGATGCATGAAGACCTGTGCACCTCCTTGGAGCTGTTCAACTTGGCAACCAAGTGCGCCAGGGCTGAGGAGGGGTGCCTCTCCCTCCTCGAGCTGCCTGCCGTGGACCCCGAAGAGAAGAAGCCTAAGGCCAAGGACGTGAAGCGCAAGGTGGCTGCCGTGCTCGCGGCCGAGCCAGACACCAAGGGGGGCAGAGATCAGCCCGAATCCTCCAAGGGCAGTCGGTACTATGTGTACCATGACCTCCACACTCACAACACAAATGAATGCCAAGAGCTCCGGGTCGTGCGTGAAGGAAGGGTTGGCAGACGTCCCGACCGCCGCGACCGGGCTACGGCCAAGGAGGAGGAAGGAATGCAGGACACTGGGAAGACCGCGGCCCGCGCCAAGGGTGGCGCGACCAACCTTGCGAGGACCACTGGCAGGACCCGCCTCGCGAGGGAGGCTGGAGGGATCATCCTCGTGAGGATCGCCCGCAAGGGAACGCAGGCCTCCCTCCGCTGCCACCGTAGCCAAGGAGAAATGAAGACCATCATCAGGACGAGGGGGCTGGGGGCTTCCAGGAACCACGTGCAATCGCCTCCATCCTAGGCAGAGCTCAAGCCCAGCCTCTGAGCGCATCTTCAAACAGTTCGCCCGCGAAGTGAATGCAGTCCTCCCCAAGCTCGAGGCCACGCGCCCTCTCAGGTGGTCGGCATGCACCATCACCTTCAGCTCAGCGGATCAGCTCAAGTGCGCGGCCACAGCCGGAGTCCTCCCGATGCTTTGTTCCCCAATCATCAGCAACATGCTGGTCACCAAGACCCTCATCGATGGCGGGGTAGGGCTCAACGTCCTGTCCGTGGAAACATTCAACAATCTTCAAGTGCCTTATAGTCAGCTTCAGCCAACCAAGCCCTTCTTCGGAGTCACCGATGGCTCCACGGTCCCGATCGGGCAGGTCCGCCTTCCTGTCACCTTCGAGGCACGCGACAACTACCACACCAAGCTCATCGACTTCGACGTCGCCCACATTCATATGCCGTACAATGCCATCCTCGGGTACCCGACGCTGGCCAAGTTCATGGTCGTAACCCACCACGGCTACAACGTCCTCAAGATGCCAGGAGGCGGCGGGGTCATCACGGTGCCCTACGAAGAGAGAGACGCAGTGTGCTCCCTGGAGCGAGCCTTTCAGGCCGCGTCACTGGAAGACCCAGACCACAGCAGGAGGAGGCCTCCCGAGGCTGCACCCAAGAAGAAGAAGACATCAACCGGCCAGGCCCCTTAGGAGGTAGGCCCCTCAGGGCCCGCACCTGGCCAGGAGGAGCCTCCTTCCATCGCATAAGGAAGCGTGCTCGGCGCCCTCTTCAGGCAGGGCTCGGGGGCTCTCCCCTGGAGGGCCGCCGACCTTGCCAAGATCACGAGGGAGGCGCTTGGGCACCACGTGGAGGCGTGCTTCGAAGCACGTTTCCCTCAAGAAGGAGCAAGGCAAGGAGCGCCAAACCCTCAGGAGTTCGTCAGCAAGGCCATTCAAGAGTTACAGGAGTCAAGGGTCATGAGAGGTAGCCGCCGCCTACCCGCTGTGGCCCCCCATCCAGGCGAGGATGGTGGGCTGCGCGTCTGCATCGACATACGAGGGCTCAACCGAGCCGCGTCTCAAGAGCGCCTCTGGCCCTTGAGAGTGGGACATTGCAAGGGTCTGCCCCACAGCTACGTGCGCATGCCTTACGGCCTGCCGAACGCGGCTGCTGCGCACCGGCATCTCATGAGGGCCATCTTGGAGGCTCAAGAGGTCAGGCGTGCCGCAGCCCTGGCAGAGATGGAGATGGCCCGCGAGGAGCCGCCAGCGCCTCCGGAGCCTTCAGAGCACCCTGGGCCTAGCGGCTCATGAGGGTCGGCTCCCGCAGCCCACTGAGTCTGCTACACCAACACCCCTTCGTCCCCAACATCATCAGGTGACATCTTTTAAGTTTTGTTTCTAGCTGGGAGCGCCTTCAGGGCCGCATTATTCCCAGGCCGCGTGCGTCCGTCCCTGCAGCATGTACCCCTTTTATTTCATGTCCTTAGCTTATCTTATTGGGGGCGCCCCTCGGGCCGCATCATCCCCAAGCCGCTCGGGCCTGTCCCAGCGGGATGTATCCTTCTTGCGTTTATCTTAGGACTATGCTTTCGATCCACCATGCTTATTATTTGGTGCCTTTTTCTCCTGGGTGTCGGAATCTTGCACGTTAAAGGGGGGGTGCCTGAGCATCGCGACTCAGGGCTCCTACCGGCTCTCCGGCCCTCACCCTCTGGTCTTGTCCATGGCATCGCGACGTGGCATGCCAGCGACGGCTAAGGCCAGCCTGAGAGCCGGGACCCGAGAACGTAGAGTTTCGTCATCTAACCCAGCTTGCGCGTTAAAGGGGGGGTGCCTGAGCATCGCGAATCAGGGCTCCTACCGGCTCTCCGGCCCTCACCCTCTAGTCTTGTCCATGGCATCGCGACCTGGCAAGCAAGCGACGGCTGAGACCAGCCCGAGAGCCGGGACCCGAGGATGTAGAGTTTCGTCATCTAACCCAGCTTGCGCGTTAAAGGGGGGGTGCCTGAGCATCACGACTCAGGGCTCCTACCGGCTCTCCAGCCCTCACCCTCTGGTCTTGTCCATGGCATCGCGACTTGGCATGCCAGCGACGGCTGAGACCAGCCCGAGAGCTGGGACCCGAAGACGTAGAGCACCGGCATCTGGCCAAACTTGCAGGGACACACTCCAAGATCAGGCCCAGGGCCAGACGCAACCCGCCTTGAGGTAGGGCCCCGTGAGTCCCGCGCTGGCTCATGGGTGCCTAGATGCACCTCGCCAGGCCTCTCACGCCTCTCCCAAGCAACTAACGGCTAACTGTCGATCGCCACGGCGGACTCTCGTTCCTTTTGTGATGAGCCTGCAGGGTCCCTCCAAGGAGCACTGCCAGGCGAAGCCCTCATGGTGCCTTCTTCACTCTCGTCCATGAAACCCGCTTGCACGTTAAAGGGGGGGTGCCTGAGCATCGCGACTCAGGGCTCTTACTGGCCCTCCGTCCCTCACCCTCTGGTCTTGTCCATGGCATCGTGACCTGGCCTGCCAGCGACGGCTGAGACTCGCCCGAGGGCCGGGACCCGAGGACGTAGAGCAGAAAGGGGAGCGAAGGCGAGAGGGGAGGAGCACGCGAGGATCCCGCCAAGCTATCCCTCGCCGGCCAAGACACGGACCTAGCGCCGCTCCATGAAGCGTTCCCTAACTCTCGAGATAAGTCACCCTCCGTACACACTAGTTATCGCAGCACCATCCCCGCACCCAATGCAATCCCGTGTTAGCAGCGTCGCTCTCCTTTCTCACCGAATGATGGCTGCTTGAGCGCTAAGGGGGACCTCCTGAGCATCGCGACTCAGAGGCTCTTACTCGACCTCGGGCCGCTCACCTCCTGGCCTTGACCACGGCATCACGACCTGGCATACCAGCGACGGCTGAAGCCGCCTTGGGACTGGGACCTGTCGGCGCAGAGCATCAAGCCCCCGCGAGGTCTGAAAGGAGGAAACTAAGCTAAGACGGAATAAGGATCTCGCACTGCTTCACAATAAGGATCATATTGACAAACGAAGCTACAAACATCTTACATACCCCCGTGGGGTATATTCTTGGCCCCTCGCAGGGACAAAAGACGCGAATCCTAAGGGGTCCTAACTACAGGGGGCATCGTGGCAGACGCCATCATCAACAGTGGGCCGCCCAGCACCGACGCAAACCCCATCCAGATCAGGGGCGGCAAGGACCTGACGAGCCCGCCCTGCTCCGGGAACGGCGCAGGCTCAGGGGCTCGTAGCTGTCGTCGCTCGTCTCCGGCGTCACAAAGAGCTCGGCGGAGTCACTGGATCCTCTGGCGCCTCCGTCGCTTGAGGAGAGGCCAAGGGAGTGGACGGCCGGCTTCTGTCTCGCCGCAGCAGGGTCCCAACCGCCTCTCTCGTGGCAGCACTCCAGCCGACGACCCTCCGCATCGAATACCTTGAAGGACATCACTGAAGCACCGTCGTACTCCAGATGGATCGTGAGGGCGCCCCTCGTCCTGCAGACCCGGGCGACCTCGCCCCAGCCTCGAGTCCTGAAGACCTCGCCCGAGGCAACGACCGCGACCTCTGCCCCGGTCTCGAGGGTGCCGCAGCCGGCGTGCTGCAGCCAGAGCCCCAGAGGTTCCCCCTACCGGATGACGGAGGTGAAGAAAGAGGGGAGACGAATCCAAGACTTACGAGGCGTGGCGGCGTGAAGCACGAACTCTCGGCAGGAGCCCTCGGCGTGGACTACAGGAGGGAAGACGCACACCTTCGTGACCCGCCGGCGTCGTCGGCGGCGCCGCTCGTGGAGTTCGGCATTGACTCCTTCAGAGCCGCCAATGTGCGCGTACAAGGGAAGAGGGAACCCTGGTGGCGGCCGCTCACACCAGGGTCTTGACGCTTCCTGGCTAGTACCCTCGCCCGGACACCAGAGGGCAAGCCGCTTCTTCGGGGGAAGTGAATCAGGATCCTCTTGGGGAGCCTTTCCTTCTGTTCCGCGGAGAACCGACGGATCGGAGCCATTGCAGCAAGACGGAGCAAGGCCCAGGAAGGAGGAGAAGCAGAAGGATAGACTGGAAGGACGCGCGCCATTCCGTACTTATAGCCAGCGAAGGCCAACCGTTGGCCTCCACGATCATAGGTAATAATGACCCGCTTTGCATGCAGGGACTTGTCGAATCCGAGCGGTTATCGAGGCGTCATGGGGAATCAGTGGCGCCCACGTCCAATCAACTGCCACACAGCGCCCAAGACCGTAGGCTGTTAGGGACCACGACGCTTCGCACTTGCCCTTTCGCCTCTCTGCTCAGTCAAGTTCGGGCACGCCATGGGCCCGGGGGCTACTGTAGGTGTTCTGGGAACGGGGGTCCCCAGACTTGCCTGCCTGCGGCCAGCGGCGTGGCTCAAAGGAGGCCCAGCACAGCCAATCTTCATCAACACAGACTCAAGACCCTCGCGGGGGGCCGAGCCTCGCGGGGCGGACGACAAGGACTTTCCTCAGGCACGACCTCATCAGGCTGGCTCATGAGGAGGCGGAGAGTTCAAGGGTGCCTCGCGAGGTACCCGTGACACAAGCCATGACGACCAAGGGTGCTAGTCGGGCGTCAACCCGCGCACTGTCCTCCTTTCCTCTTTGGTGCAAAGGGAGCAAGCGCAGGTGAGAGCATCAAGCAAAGGCATCCATTTCGGTGCAACAAGACCAAGATCAGCCCAACGGCCGGAAGGAAGTCATTGTGGAGCCCAAGTCGGCGTCACCACCGGAGTCTTTGGCAGGCGAGGACCAACTTTATTCAGGATAAGTGTACCCGTTGTTCCCCTTCAAAATGGCCAATTGTTGGCGCCCTTCCCGCTCAATATTTGGGAAGAGGCCCAGGGCCTTTGCCTATAAATAGGACCAGCCACCCACAAGGTAAGGGCATCACAGGAAGAAGGAGAACGAGGAAGGCATCGGGAGATCGAGAGAACAAGGATAGAAAGACACACACACACAGAGAGAGAGAGAGAGGCGACTGAACTCCTCCTAGCAGTCCGTCGTGCCCGCCAAGAAGAGACCCTCGCGAGGTTGTTCTCCCTTTGTATTGTTCATCATCAATCCCAAGAGGCAATCCACCACACCACACACTGGAGTAGGGTATTACACCACAATGGTGGCCTGAACCAGTATAAATCTTGTGTCCCTTGTGTTGTTCAGTTTTGTAGTTTAGATCTTAGCGAGTCGGCGAAGAGCGAGCTGGTAGAGAGTTGAATCTCCGCGTGCACCCTAGTGTTCGAACCTCAAGGGTCTGCCGGAACCCGAAATCCGACACGGTAGGCAAGCGTAACCTTGTGTGCCCGTTGTTAAGTTAAGTTTGGTACCGGATCCCAGTGTGGATCGTGGCCACGACAGTGGTCAAGGTGTCTGGAGGTAGACACGGGGCCACCTAGGACTAGCCCAGTGGGGTCTGAGTCGGAGGGGCCGGGAGAGTGTCATGACAGTGAAATGGTTTCGTCGGAATGCTGTTGGTCCACTCGGATGGGAGAGTGAGGCCATGGGTTTCGTAGTGTGGGTACAGTGTACTAACCTCTGTAGAGTGTATTTAATCTATCGATAGCCGAGTCCACGGATACGGACACGCTCGAAAGTAAGGTACACCATGGGTCAACACTTAAGAAATATGCACACTAAATTGCACTAAGGATGACAATGAGGTCACCGTATTGAGTTGGCCACGAGTTGGTCGGGTTGTGATCGCCGTAAGGATCACGGGCCACGAGTTGGTCGGGTTGTGATCGCCGTAAGGATCACGGGCCATGAGATGGTCGGGTTGTGATTGCCGTAAGGATCACGGGTATGTGTTGGTAATATTATGTTTGTTGGTCACATCTGGTAAGCAAGTTGGGAGAATGAGTACCTGTTGAGCATAGTCACATCATGTTGGGTATATAGCTGCATTGTTGATTAAAACTGGATAAATATCATAATATTGTCTGTCATCTTGTTATGCTTATTGTGAGCTTGCAAGTACATTCAATGTATTGACCTGGCGTGTCATGCCAGATTTCAGGAAAGTCCAGTTGGAAAGGAGTGTTGTCCGAGTCTAGACCGTGTCCACGTCGATGTCCTTGTGCTATGGAGTCCCACTACGACGTTGTTCCGTTGCCGAGTAGTTGTCATGACCGAGGCTCCTTTATGTTCACTAAATAATGTACATATTGTTCAGCCGCACCGTGTGTGTCGCTTGGCCTCGCTAACTGTTTTAATATGAACTATGTTCCGCTAGCATGAATAAAGCGGTTGTATTCTGTGCCATGTTGTTGTGTGTTTTAAGAAGACAAGGTCTCTGGGCTGGCAATGCATGGTAAACCGGTTGCTCTGAGCCGGGGTGCCACATTCTCCTGAGTTGTTTTTGGCCTAAGGGCACGAGAGGGGTGGCAGTCTCCCGTCACCTCTCCTCGCACGCCCCGCGTGTGGGGCTAGATAGGTGTGTGTGCCTCAGGCCTGCCCTTGCGCGCACACACCACGCCGAACCCTAGTACTTCGGCTCCATCCTCGCGAGGAGCCCCTAACAAAGCTCATGGGCACCAGCACCCTTCATGTCCGTGCCCTCCGGGCAGCGCGACGCGGTGCGTCTAGTCCGAGCTGATCTATGGCAGGGGGCTCGTGTAAAGAGGAGAGACCAATTCATCAGTTTTCTCTTCCTTCAAAGAAAACTCTACCCAGCCGTGGCTCCTGAAACCCCAAGGCGTGTCTTTCGAGGGCTGCACCCAAGGCCCCCCGAGGAAGGGGGCCTCGTCAAGTACCTAAGGCCAGGTTTTCGTGAGGCAGAAAACTACTACACATACCAAGCTAAGCTTTCCTACCTCAGCTCACTCAGGTACCAAACATTACAGCACGGCATCAAGATAGCAAGCATAACATCAAGGGCATAACTGCCATAGTTCATTACACGCCCCCATAGGGTACATTTTTTTCGAATTACAGGAGAAAGGAAAGGCTAAACAAACAGGGCCCGAAGGCATATGAGCTCGGCACCAGCGCCGCATCCTCAAGCAGTGCCTCAAGGTGGCCGATGCTTCACCAGTTCTCCAATAGGTGATGTGGGGCCGCCGGCCTTGTGTCCAAGTTCCTCGGCTACCAGCTTCACGCCGGGCTCCTCTCCAGCTTCACTGGAGCGACGCAGCGGGACGAACCCCCGACATCCTCGACCTGAGCACGACGATGCGGGGGTCGTTCGTAGCCGCCACTGCTCGAGCTCTCATCCGAGGAAGAACTGCCGCCGCGGGAGGAGAAGTGCACGTCGCCAAAACCAAGCTCGCCATCGCCACCATCATCGTCGCTGCCATCCTCCGGGCAGCACCCCACGCGGCGGCTGTCCTCCCAGAACACCCTCACATAGAGGGTCGCTAGGCCGTCGTACTTGAAGTGGAGGGTGCACCTTCCACCCAAGCGGCACGCGCGAGCGAAGGTATGCCTGCCACGGGTCAGGACTATGCTTCCGGAGTCGGTGACCTCGGCAACAACCCACAAAGCCCTACTGCAGCAACCGTTAGCCTGCAGCCAAAGATCATCGAGCTTCGAAGAAGGAAGCTCGTCGGAGGAGAAGCGCGGGAGGCGAAGCGAGGTGCCGGTCGGGGTCTCCGACCACACCATGAATTCGGGGAGCACATCTAGCGAGGAGAAGAGCGGCCGAGGCGGGCGCATGATCATGGCGCACCTCCCTACGTCATGGGTGCTGCTCCGAAGCCGGTGGCCCCCGCCGCGGGAAGAGGTGCCATCGCAGGTGCCAAGAGCAACGCCGCCTTTGGGGGGTGCGCGCCTGCGCCCCCTAGAAGCCGCCGGAGGAGCCACGGGGTGCTTGCGGGGACAGCCACGGCACCTCTTAGGAGGTGGAGAGACTGGCCCATCCTTAGAGGCTTTCCCCTTCTCGGCCACTGAAAACCTCCTCGGCGACGCCATGGGAGCAAGATGGAGAAGACAAAAGCAGGCGGGAGCAAGACGAGGGAGAGATGGGCGAGGGGCTCTGCTTCTCCCTCACAGTTATAGGTAAGGGACGCCAACCGTCAGCCTCCACAACCTCGAGCCATCATGACCTTCTGCATGCCGCATTGTCCATTCAATTTGAGCAGTTGCTGAGGCGGCGTGGGGAAGCAGAGTCGCCCATGTCCAATCAACCGCAGGCGGTTAGGGCCCGCTGCGCTCCGCCCTTACCCTTTAGCTTCGCCTGGAAGCCAAGTCTGAGCACGCCTTGGGCCCAGGGGCTACTGTTGGCGTCCTAGATTTGGGGGTACCCAGCCCTACCTGCCTACGGCCCACCACATGGCTCCATTGACGGCCCGGTACGGCCCAACTTCAACATCAACAACTCAAGACCCTAGCGAGGGGCCAAGCCTCGCGAGGCGGGCAACGCCAAGACCCCCGAGGGGATCTGCCTCCCCAGGCTGGCTCCTGAGGGGCGGAGAGTTCTATGCAAGGTTTACCTCATGAGGCTCAGCTGATGTGAGCCATGACGACCAAGGCCGGGCGGGCAGAGAGCGCAGGTTTCCTCTTTGGTGCAAATAAGGCAAGTCACGGGCGCGGAGTCCCGAGGAATCAGCCAAAGGTTTCGATTCTGGTGCAACGAGACGAAGACCGCCAGAATGGCAGAATGGAGGTCATCCATGAGCCCACCGCAGCATCACGACTAGAGGCTTTTTGCAGGCGAAGACTACCTTTGTCAGGATAAGCTATACTACTTGTCCCATTTCAAATCCGGCCATTGTGGGATCCCTTCCTGCCAAATGTTTGGGAAGAGGACCAAGGCCACTATAAATAGGACTAGCCACCACCATAGGAAGGGGGGAAGAGTCGAACTAGCTCACACCACACCAGCTCAAGAACACCTCACCTCCTGAGGCTAGTTCACCCACTGTACTAGTTCGTCCTCAGCCATTTGAGGCAATCCACCAAAACACTGGAGTAGGTTATTACACCGCAAGTTGGCCTGAACCAGGATAAACTGTTGTGTCTCTTTGTCTCTTTAAGCTTGTCGCGCTAGGTTAGAAGGATCGCGAGTAGGCAGGCTGGGTAGGTTGAGATATCCGCACGCACCCTAGAGTTTGAACCTCTCAAGGGTTTGTGGATCCCATAATCCGACAGCGCGAGGTTTGTATCCATGGAACGACGATCGCTATTGCAGTGAATAATTGTCCTGCAGAAAAAATATCGCGAGCCAGAGTAATTTCTCATAAATAAATTAATAAGCGTTGTTTAAATAGACTAGATAGATATCACCTCATTCGTTTTAATGATGGATGATCCATATATAACATTTGTGAATAACCTCCGGTAATTTCAATTGTGTTTTAGACACTCTCTCCGTTAGAGGCAAGGTAGTGGCTGACGAGACCGGAACGAAGGTGGAGGGCCACAGAAACGAAAACAACTTGAGGCGAGACCATGGATGTTGAGGAAAATGCGGCTCGTAGCGGGAGCACGGTGGCTTGGGACGAGGCCGAGCAGTGGTGACTCGGCGCGAGGTTCGCAACAGCGACGCTGGCGGTGAGGTGGCGACTTAAGGTGCAATCGCAGTGGGGCCGAAGTAGGGTGGTTCAAAACGAGACCCCGAGGGTCGTGTTTGGCCACTCTTTTTTTATCTTAAGTACTCAGGGCCCCTTCTTTTTCCTATGCTGCTGTCTTAGTTTGTCAGATGCAGAAGAGCGTACGGGAGCAGATGTTGTGGGGCTGCGCAGGAGGCCGGGTGGCAAAAGGAGCCGAGCGCTGCTGGCTGGAACAAGGTAGCAGCCGTGAGAGGGCCAGCTTGCCTGTAGGGCCGTTGAGGGGAGGCGAAGGCGGCTCGAGGCCATAGCGGCCGGCGCGTGGCAATGGAGAGAGACGAGGCATGGCTGCAGCCACCAGCGTGCTGGGGGTTTGGCCACGGGGAAGCATGCACGACGCAGGGACGACTCAAGGCAGGGGCGAGGCTGGCTTAGCCGCGATGACGGCAAAGGGGCGGGAGCGAGCGGAGCCATCGGGCGGATGGCGACCAGCGATGTGTGGAGGCGCTCTGGTGAAGGGCTGGCTGCTTAAGGGCAGATGCGTCAGAGGTGTGCCGGTGACTCAGCAGCTTGACGAGGGACCCCGGTAGCGGACTCGGGCGACTCGAGGTGAGGCGGAGGTAACCCGAAGGCAGCTTTGGGGCCTCCCAACGAGTGATGGCGGCTCAGGAGGCGGCCGCCTGCTCGAGACATGGTGGCGGAAACAGCCAAAGCGCGAACCTAGTAGGAACAGGGCCAGTGCTGTGGAGTCAAGTGGCTGAGGCAGAGGCAGGCCACAACGACGGGGACTTGGGGCAACCACGGTGCAAGGTGGCTCGCCAGCGTGTTGAGATGGTCCGATGAGTGTGAAGTTGTGATAGAAACGGAGTCCGATGGGTTGAAGTTGTAGTGGACGTGTAACACACCATATGTAGTCCCAAGTTTGTAACACCCCATATGGGATCCATCATGGTTGGCTTCATCTTGTTTTGCTTTGTTGTTTTACTTATTGCATTGCCATACTCATAATGGTTATGTTGCATTGTGCCTCTTGTCATTTTTCATCCTTCATGCTGGTCATGTGCATTGTGGTATTCATCTCATGTGCATTGCCCCTACTCTATGTGTGTTTGCCGCTTTCTCTATGTGTGATCCATGCATCATCACTTCCTTCCGTCTTGTCTCTTTCATGTTTTTGCAAGTGACATTTACCTTCCAACATTAATATTCATTTGTTCCCTATAAATCTTGCACGATGCCTACACACTCTCTATCAAATTTCATCCCATTTGGAGTTGTATTGTTTTGGCTTTAAAATGCCTCAAGTTTGCAATTTATTCAAACTTGATTCATTTTTCTACCCCTAAAAATGTCCAGGACAATTTTGTAAATTAGATCTCAATTCCAGGATCATGGGGATATTTTCATATTTCCAAAATTCTTTTCCATGGCCCTTGGCCTTTTCCATTTTTATTTTCCGCTTGAGGAAAAGAGAAAAAGAAAAGAAGGCCACAGGACCGCAGCAGCAGCCCACCTACGCCACCTCCAGTAGGCCGGCCCAGCTAAGCCCCGCGCCAACCAGCCCACTCGTCGCGCGCATCCCTCTCTCCCTCCTCTTCTCATCCACAGCCATGCTCACCCCCTCTGTCCCGCGTCCACATGGAAAGGCAAGGCCCGCTCATCAGTGATTGCCTCCGCGCCTGCAACCACCTTTTCTTCCTCCTTTGGCCGCCCTCGCTGGTGCATGCATATGGTGTGGCCAAGAGCATTGCCGCTCCAACGTGTCGCCCTGGCCCCCATTTAAACCCTCCCCTTGCCCACCTAACCCTCTAGGGTTCCCTCTCCCTCTTCTCGCCGCCGCCAGCCGCATAGTTCACCAGATTCGCCGCTCCACCGCCATCCCGAACGCATCCGAGAGCACGACCTCGTTGCCAGCGTGCTCCTCATCGACCCCCGCCTTGCCATGCCTGTCCTTCTTCTTACCCATTGTCAAATACGTCCACGACATTGACTACGTGGAGCCGGAGCCCTCTGAAGCGTCGACCTCTTCTTCTTCATCATCTCTGGCTTCAGCAAGTGATCAATCGCCGTCACCACTGTGTTCATCCACCTCCCGAGGAGCCAAGCACACCACCGTGCTTGGTGAGCCACCATGTGTCCCGACCCCTTTTCAATGCCCCTTCGGCTCCCTGCCGCCGTAGCTATGCGCGCTCGTCCTCGCCATCGTTGGACCTTGCTCCGGCGAGTGCTCCAAGCCCCTTCCGCCAAGCTGTTCATGTCTAGTAGGTTCCTTGCATCGCGCGCATCTGAACCGTGCGCTCTATCGCCCGGTTAGACCTCTACTTTTTGCTCGTGCCCGTCGCCGTCACCTCGGTCAGTCGTCGCCAGCATCACCTCTGTCGATGTCCGGTGCCCCAACTCCCCCCACACGTGTGCGGAATCCCTTCGTGGGTCCGGCTGAGCCGACCGCCGCGTCGTATGGTCGCTACAGCGTCTCCACCAAGCCCCTCTGTCGGGCTGCGCTCGTCGCCGGTAGCATCAGGTGGGGGCTAGTACAAAATATGAAAGACCCCTTACCTGTCAAACTCCTCTGACTACCCCGACTGGTTGCACATCTGATCTCCTAGTACGGAGACACACGTTCGATCCCCGGCACGCGCGGAATAAATCGCCCCATTTGTGCCATGCGTGTGTATGACAGGGTGGCCCCACCAGTCATCCTCTTAGCTCTTCTACTCCTTTTATTTTCTTTTACTCCAGCGAATATTCCATTCAGGCATATGGAATCTTTCGTTTTCAGGCTGGTCAATTTGTAGACATTTACTTTTAAGGAAATATGCCTTTTTTGTCTATTCCCTTTTAGGAAGGTTTGCATTTTGCTCATTTGTGAAGATTTTTCCATGATGACCCCAACATATTATATATGTTTTTCTGCTAGAAAAATCCAACCATTCCAGTGGTGGCATAAGTTTTAGCTTTTGAGCAAGTTTCTATTCATGCTACATTTGCAACATGTTGCATTTTGTCATTTTTTGTGCATTCAATACCATTTATGCGATGATGAAGTTTTGCATACGAACATGTTCTCCATCATTTCTTCTTGCTGCTAGTTTTACTTGCATGCCATGTTATGCCTTGTAGTGAGTTAAACAAGCTTGCAAACATGCCTACTTGAATCTGTTTTTGCCATGCTAGTATTTTTACCGTCTAAAGCAATTTATATCATGTGCCCGTTTTACATTGAAGCTATCATCAATTCCATAAGTTTCTGGACAAAGTTCAGTGAGGGAGTTTTGTCTAGTGCATATAGTAATAGCATGCCATGCTATTGTTTGACTTAATATGTTCATGTAGCATATAGTTTGCTAGCCCTGAACATTGCTAACTGAATCTGTTTTGCTTGTTCAGTAATTTTCACCAAGTCTGGAAAACTATTATCTTTTTCATTTCTGCTATGTTGTTTTCATCATGTTCTAGTGAGTTTTAACAGTAGCTCAGCAATCATGTTTTGTAGAGGTTGATATGTACTTCCATGGCATGCCATTTGTTTTTATGTTTGAGTGTTGTAGCATATTTAAAATTTGCATCAATATTACCATGTTGCTATTTTCAATTGTTTACATTGCATTTTGTTTTGCTTGTCATTTGCAAACCGTGCATCATTTTTTGGTGGACTTCATATCGTTTTCAACCAAAATATTCAATCTATCCAGTCGCATGCTTGGTTTGCAAAGAGGTTTCCCAAATCCTTCCTGTCACCACCTTTGTCGTTCCAGCATCTTATCCCTCGTACCGGTAGCCCCTTAGCTCCGTTTGTCGCGTTCATCATATGCATTTATGTTCTTTGTGCATGTAGCATGTGTTCTTTTCCGTGTAATGTGTGTTTATGTGGATGCTTGTTTTCATTTGGGTAGCACCGGGAGAGGAGTTCGAGTCCGAGGTCGAGACACCCATTGAGAACAGTTACGAGGAGCAAGTTTACGATCCCACCGAGGACGTATCAGGCAGGATGACCATTCGTTGATATCCCTACTATCTTTGCTATGATAGTTGTCTCGATTCTATCGCTATGCCGTGCTGCCCATCTACTTGTTTGTTAGCCTCCTACATTGCCATGAAATGCCGCTAACCCACCTTCCTAGCAAACCGTTGTTTTGCTATGTTACCGCTTTTGCTCAGCCCCTCTTATATCGTTACTAGTTGCAGGTACACTGCAGGTTGTTCCATGTTGGGACATGGATATGTTTGGATATCACAATATCTATTATTTAGTTAATGCATCTATATATTTGGTAAAGGGTGGAAGGATTGTCCTTTTGCTATGTGTTTTGTTCCACTATTGCTGTTAGGACCCCGATCCTAAGTCACACCGATCTAGCATGTAACACATCATATCACTTTGTGGCCTCATGCACGGTATCCCCACGGGTGACACCTTACCTGGCCCGAGACCGTTTGCGCCTTTTGGCTCACGTATATGATAGTGCCACTAGCATCCATATGACATAGAACCAAGGCCAACATGACTAGTCATAAACCAAAGGTGGCGCTAACTTACAGGGACAGGCATACATGACCCAGCAACATGTTGATGAGCAACGTATGCACCCAAGTCGTCGAAAGCTACAGGGACTTAAAGGAACAACGCGTGACATTTCCCCAAAGGGACAGACATAGGCATGAAGAAGGACAAATGCCGGCCAGCCTGAGTGTTGCGGAGCAGTAGCAAGCTACCATGGCTCACTGGAACCACTAGGATACATTTCTCGGTAAGAGAGGCTACCAAGAATAAACAACTTGGTTGAAGGATCCCACACATACCAAGCATTTCAATAACATACACACAATATGCTCGATATGTGCAAATACAACATGGCATCAAAACATGACTCTACAACTCAAAGTATTTATTCAATAGGCTCCGAGGAGCCAAGAATTATTACGAACATAGGTTTCATGACCCAACATTCAGAGCATGCAAACAACAAGCACATGTGGAAGTTTAACATGTCTGAGTACAGACATCTAAAAATGAAAAGGGCTGATAAGCTTGACTATCTACAAGATCCTGCCGAGGGCACAAGATCGTAGCTGAGGTATCAAGCTAAACGTCGTGGTCCACACGGAACTACTAGCGAGACTGGAGTCTCTCTGCAAAAACATAAATTAAGCAAACGTGAGTACAAATGTACCCAGCAAGACTTACATCGGAACTAACTACATATGCATCAGTATCAACAAAGGGATGGTGGGGTTTAACTGCAGCAAGCTAGCTTTAACCTGGTGGCTATCCTGAACTACGACTGCAAGTAACTCTTATGAGGTGGCGCACACAAGTCCACATATTCACCATATCAATACACCACTATGGATCCGCTCCCGCCCCCTTACGAGAACGCCATCCATAGCAATCACGCTTATCTTGCGTATTTTAGAGTATCCACTTTCACTTGTCTATGAACTGTATACGCAACCCAGAGGTCCTTTACCGGACGCGGCTATTCGAATAGATTATGTTAACACTGCAGGGGTGTACTTCTTCACACACACTCTCACCACTTATCGCCGTTTACAAACATGTATTCGGCAACCTTCAAGCGGAAGCCCAGCGAGGGTGTCGGCCAGAACCTGACTAACCACACAAGTCCCTAATCCAGGTTTATCGCCTATTCAGGTTCCATATGTAGGAAGTCTGGCCTAGGTTTCCACATACGACCCCGAATGATGTGTATAAGGTTCCGCGACACCAAAGGGGCACCCGACATACCCGGCCACGTGCCTACCGCATCACAGCCCACCCCTTGGGTAAGCGTTTTGCATGTCCTCCAGCATACTACAAACACCAGAAACTACTTGCAACTCCCGGATAGAGGACAGGGGCAGTTAATAAGTCGAGAGGGTTCTTGGATCACAAACACAGAACTCTGTTTCTGAGGACGGCTTCAAGGAGACAACCCACCATGTACACCTACCTGGCCTCTCACTGCTACCTTTACCAAATCGTGTTCACACAGTTAGCTCACACACAGTAGGACATGTTCACAACATTCCAATTCATCCCCAATGAATCAGACCTGACTCAACTCTAAGCAGTAGCAGGCATGAGAAACAAGCATGAATGAGTAGGCACATCAGGGCTCAAACAACTCTTACTCATGCTAGTGGGTTTCATCTATTTACTGTGGCACTGACAGGTCATGTAGAGGATAAGGGGTTCAACTACCGCAACAAGTAATAGATAAATCGTTGTTTTCTTAATGCAGTAAAAGAGAGTAGGAGCAAGAGAGTGGGATTGTATCGGAATGAACAAGGGGTTTTTGCTTGCCTAGCACTTCTGAAGATAGTATAGCTCTTCATCGGTGTCATCAAACTCATCGTCGGCGCACGTCTACTGAAGGGGGAGAAATATAGCCAAACAAGGAAGAATACAATCAATGCAATGCACAATATGATGCATGATCATGACATGGCAATATGCTGTGATGTGAGCTATTGCAACTAGCAACAGGTTAAATGGAGTTGGTTTGAATCAAAGATTCAAATTGAAACTCCATATGTGATTATTCGAATTCCTTTTAATTCATTTGACTAACTCAGAAGCTATAAGTTGTTCCAACATGCATGAAACTAGTACAAATGGATAGATTGGATTTTTCTGTTCATTTTTAATATAAAACTTTGCATCTGGAGTTACAGGTTAATTTCTATGATTTTTAGAAGTTTAGAGCATTTTCTGTAATTTCTAGATTATTTAAAATTAAAATAAATCCAGAAATAGATTTAGTGCACCAGCTCTACGCCAAAATGACGTCAGCAAGTCAATAGAGCTACCCCGGGTCAAACCTGACCAGTGGGGTCCACTGATCAGTGACACAGAGCTGGTTAGTGTCGCTGACAGGTGGGATCGGGTCAATAGACATGTCAGCAAATAAATACGTCTGGGGTCGGTCAATGAGTGACGTGGCGTGGTCAAACTGACTTGTGGGGTCGTGGGGGTTAGTTTAATCTAAACAGAAACAAAACCGGGGTAATTAGGGCGTGGGGCCCATTTGTCATTGACCTAGGTTTAGACTAATAGCATAATTTGTACTAAACTGATCTGCCACGTCAGCATCGCTGGAGCCTGGCCGGCGGCGACCAAAACAACAGCGCCATGGCTCAAAAACGCTCTACGAGCGGCGGCTGGACGCGCGGAGACGACCGGGACGTAGCCCGTGCTCTCCCGCATCCGGGGCGCCGGAGCTCGCCGGAACGAAGCTCGCGGCAGTGGCCGAAGCTCGGGCACCAGCGGGTTAGGCGCCAGGGCGCATCTCAGGTCGAGCTGGTGTGGTCTACGGCTTCCTGGGGAGGCCCTGAGCACGCAGACGTGCTCGGCTTGGGGTGAAACAAGTTGTGCACTCAATGGCGACATGGACGGAGGCGGGAAGCTCACGACTCCGGTGGCTCGGGCGGTCAGAGGGTGCGTGCGAGCACGGGGAGCAGGGGATAAGATGGCAAAGCTCACAGTAGGGTTGGGGACGGTCTCAGTGAGATCAGGGAGGCACCGAGGTGACTGCGGGCTCGCCGGCGATTCCGGGGGCCGTTGGTTGAAGAAGAGGTCAGTGGAATCCTTGTGGGGCTCTCAACGTCGAATGGCTTGCTGTAGACGGTGAAGAAGGTGACAACAGAGCTCCCAAACATGGCAACACATCGAGGCGATGACGATGGCTGTGCATGCAGGCTGCGGCGGCCGGCGGTTGCTCTCTGTGGCCGCCAAAACAAGAGCTACATGAAGGGAGAGGGTGCTGCGAGAGAGGGGAGAGGTTGAGGTGGATCCAGGGCATCTCCTGGCGTCGCTAGAGGGGCCGGGTATGGGCGGATTGGAAGGGAGGAGGTGGTGGCACCTCTGCGGCATGCTGGGCATGCAACTTCTTTGGCGAGGGGGAGGAAGACGACAGAGGAGGCCAGTGGGCTCGGCCGCTAGGTGGGCTGGCCAGCTGGTCTACGACAGGTAAGCCAGGTTAGTTCCTTTTCTTTTTTTCTTTCTCTTTTCTATTTCTTCTGCAACTTCTGGGCTTTATTAAAAATACTTATGCAGACTCAAAAATCATGCAACTTACTCAAGCCACACTATTTGGAATATATCCAACAGTAAACATTTAAGTTTATGATCATTTAGACATTTAAAATATGTTATACATTTAAATGTCCAAATGCAAATAACATATGATTTAGTCCAGTGAGCCAATGTTGTCCTAGAAAAGTGTGCACCATTTTTTTAGAGATTCTAGACCAAGGCAAAGATGATGAACATTTTATAAGGGAATCTCAGGTTCGATGAAAAATATTTTAGTAAACCTAGTTGATTTAGGTGGTGCAGGGGTTTTCTGCCATACCCATTTCAACTTTCTGAGAGATTAAACATGATGCAGGGAGGCTTAAGTAGTGACAGACAATGCCTAAGCTAGGGTTGTGTCAACTCACCCCCAATAAAGAAGAATATAATCCCGAGATTCATGCGTAGGGTAAGATGAAGGGTGGGGGGACACAAACTATCACAAACTTCAAGATCCAACTTGCACTTCATAGGAACGTCGATTCGATCACTATCTTTGTCTTGATGTCTTGCTCCGAGAACTCCAACCTACATGACAACGAGAGGAAAGGAAAAACTCTAGAAGGATCGATCTCCTCGAAGATTGGTCAACTCAGGATCAACTCACGGAGTGAGACATTGAAACATCTCTCGAGATGAGACATGAAGCATACATCTGGAGATATGGAGTGAAACAAATGACAGAGGTTCACTAGGTAGACAACAATTCCACACTTAAGAAGGTGTTAAACGGTTGTCAACGTAGCTAGGAGTTTAGTTGCCATGATACCATAACGGGGCACCTCAGGAAAAATGACTCATAGAATTATCCCTTAAGTGACAAAAAGAATTCCTTTTGATTCAGAGATCATTGACACTCTCTATACCAGCCTAAGGAAATTCACAAACGATCAGTTGAAGGAGTCTAAAATAATGACATACTTGGACTAGTATGGATGATGTGGAATACCTTGTTGATGACAATGCAATGGATGCTTTTTGCTTATCATCGGAAATGGATGGAATCCATGGTAGGATGGCACAATGACGGTGCAAACTTGGGACAAAATGCAAATGCTGGGAATGATCCTAGTAACCGGGGAGAAACCCAACAATAGATAGTGAGTCCACTGTTTGAGAGGTTATAGCATAACCGAGGATACTAAGAGCATATCCCAATTAATGTCGACAATGAGGCCTAGTGCTTGCGCGTGCTCTCAAGAACTTGATCATTTCCATATTCATCAGGGTTTTACCAACATCCATCTCAAGGATCCTGGCAACAAAACATACTACCATGATGAATAGTGATGGACAATGCAGATGTAAAGGAAGATAACACCTTCTCAGATTTCACCTTAGCGAGGCCAAGGAATCAAAATCCGGATGATAGACCGAGAGACATTTAGCACTCCGCTGCTAATGTTCTCCTTGATGTGCTAGCGTATCCCATTCATAGATATGGTTTTATATCTAGAACATCAAGTAAAAGATCGGACTTCGGAAACACAAAAAATCCATACGGGACATCTAGGGAGTAAATCCTACGAAATCCTCGTGGGGAGGTGGCCAACTTCTTCAATCAAGATACTACAATAATAGGTCTTCCGGCTGGGTGTGTTGGCCATGACATCCACTTTACCGGGTTACAGGGATTCCAATATTATAGTTCTCGGGAAACATTCCAACCATCATATCAGCCTGAGATTCAGATATGGTTGGTGTCAGGATATTCCAGGCTCATTAAGTCTAGAAAGAAAAATGAATGTTTGCAACACAAATCGACATGATGGCATTGCAAGATTCTCAAGAAATGAACTACGATATCAAGCTCCAAACCATGAGCTGGTTCTGCTACACACATGTGAACACGCTATCCCAGACAATCATGATCACATGGTAGTCTTACAACAAAACACTACCGAGTTTTGGTAGGGAACCATCATTGAAGATATCAACATCTTGTGCATGAACTAGTATTCACACAACAACTCATTTTCCTCAAACAAACCAATCAATGGCTTGGGGTGCTAGGAATGCATATAGAATGAAGGTTGCAAGTCTCCAAACCACAGAATACTTAGCACGTATGCATGACCGATTTGGGATGATTCCAGAGGAAGCAACATTGACTTTCTCGAATCCATGGTGGCAACATGCATCAGATGCAAATGAGTTAGAGGAAGTCACTTCTTTCATTTGGACATATGCTTCATGCATGGAACATGAAGGTAATGCTTATATAAGTTTCCAACACCAGCTTTAATGTTCAACACAAATCATGGAGAAGATAAAATAATGTTGATGGACTCAACAACAATTCATCTAGGTTTCCATATAAATAGGATTCCATAATTATGCGAACAAGGTGATAGCATTGGTCAGACCCAAAGGATATAATGATGTATGCTCGAGGGATCAACCACAAGTAAGACAACATTAAGAACATTGTTTGTTCTGATTTGATTTGACGATAGCCCATACTGAAATCAAAGGTTGGATAGGAAAATAGAATCAACAAATGATCATGAGGACCAATCAATGAGGATATTATCTTTCTTCAACACACACTCACAAAAGATATCCCTTAGGAATGAACTAAGTCTAGTAAGCTTTTATCTTCCAACTCTCCAAGTTCTTGTTTGGCTTAACCAACTTTCTCAGGTGTATCCAACAAATATTCTTGGAGAAGGGGTGGTTTATAAAAACCAACTTGATCACGAACTCAACACAGCGATCAGGTGATAACCTGATAATACTTCCGAGAAGATATTCGGAAAATCACGAAGCACCGATATCTTGCTAAGCTCGAAAACAATCTTGCTTTTCAAGGCAAGACGATATGATCGAAAGAGCAAGGACCTAACATAATCCAAACTCATTGGTCAAAGAGTGCACCAGAAATATGGACTAGGTAGCACGATCAACCTTGGGATGGTGATTCAATGACCAACACGCTAATGATGAAATTATTGTCCTTTAACTACCAAGCAACAGGGTTGCTAAGAGTATTGATTTCACACATCACGATTCACTTGTCGGCATTCCGATTACAACAGTACAGAACCGAGGAATGAATAATGATGGCAAGAAGTATCACTGCATCAAGAGTTCATAGGATAGTGTGCAATTCCCATGATATTCTTGATATATAAAGATGGTAATACTCCAAGTTGGAGCAGAACAAAACTGGATTGGCATTTTTATTTGCGGATTACAACTGCTTTGACCCAATCCTGTAAATGGATAAGGTACTATAGTTTCTTTCTCCTAGTCATTCCAGAATGGAATGGCTTGACGGACCACAAGAGTAATAGGCATCGATGAACGAATGCATGCATTCTCTTGACTATCAATTGATAGATGAGGGCCAGAAAACAACTAAAAAGGGACAACTCAAAAGAACGTATGATTTTTTGAGTTGTGGATGCATATATTAGCATGTCGAACGAGTTCAACATATTTCATCTGGATAGCCCATGCGGAGAAGGTAGAACAGGCAAAGTCACAGCATAGAATCGAGAACTCGTCAAAAGCACTCTGGTTGTGATCTTTCGGTTCAGCGAAGAACTTCTTCCATAAGCAGTTCATGACATTTGGAAGAAGGATATACCATGAACCTCGAGGAACGAGCAAACACTATCTACACGAAGAACTTCTGCCATAAGCAGTTACTAATAACCTAAAGGAACGAGCAAACACTATCTACACGAAGTAGGTAGGGTGAATCTCGGATTGAAGAACCGAGGAATAGATTACCTACTAACTAGTTGGCATCACAGGATGCTTTCGAGGATGATGGCCAGAATAGTTACACTGGGAACACAAAACATGGCTAGATTACTAGGTGATCCTCTAAGATATATGTCGAGGCAATAGAGTACCTCAACTCAACAATTAGTGTGATTAACCTGGCCTAAAGGAATATCAAAACCAGAGGATAGGATTTTGCAAATGCATCAGATTATTTAGGAACCTGGGATGACTCAGACAGCATAATGGATGTAAATGCTCAAAATGATTTGAGACATCCGGCAAAATGGTGGCATAACCACGTGGTCATCACAATATCAAGATTCCGAGGCCAGCTATGAATACACGAAAGTAGTAGGAACCGAACTGAAGCTTAGAACCATCAATCCTATAAGTCTACGGATTAGTAGCATGGGATCCTGATGGAAAGAAGAGGAAGCCTAGTTCCTTAACCACGCAGGAAAGATAAGATGACTCGTATCAGAAGGTCATAGGATAAAGGAGTAAAAAGAGCCTTACGTTGCCATCCACAATCAATTCCCTTATATAAGTAAAGAATTTTGAGACTTAACTTCGACCAGTTTGGCTTGGTAATCCTACAGGCAGTAAGGCTTTGATACCAAAGCTGGCAGGACCACGATCCTAAGTCACAGTGATCAAGCATGTAACACATCATATCACTTTGCAGCATCACACACGGTATCCCCACAGGTTCCACCTTACCTGGCCCGGGACCATTTGCGCCTTTCGCCTCACGTATATGATAGTGCTGCTAGCATCTATATGACATAGAACCCGGAACGACATGACTAGTCATAAACCCAAGGCGGCGCTAACTTACAGGGAAAGGCATACATGACCCAGCAATGAACGTGTCAATCAGCAACGTATGAACCGAAGTCGTAGGAAGCTACAGGGGCTTTAAGGAACAACACATTACATTTCCCCGAAGGGACAGACATAGGAGCGAAGAAGGACACATGCTGGCCAGCCTAAATGTTCCGGAGCAGTAGCAAGCTACCATGGCTCAGTGGAAGCACTAGGAGACATTTCCCGGTAAGAGAGGCTACCAAGAATAAAAACTGGGTTGTCGGATCCCACACATACCAAGCATTTCAATAACATACACATAATATGCTCGATATGTGCAAATACAACATGGCATCACAACATGACTCTACAACTCAAAGTATTTATTCAATTGGCTCCAAGGAGCCAATATTACAAACATAGGTCTCATGACCCAACATTCAGAGCATACAAACAACAAGCACATGCGGAAGTTTAACATGTCTGAGTACGGACATCTACAATTGAAAAGCGATGAGAAGCCTGGCTATCTACAAGATCCTGCCGAGGGCACAAGATCGTAGCTGAGGTATCAAGCTAAACATCGAAGTCCACACGGAACTACTAGCGAGACTGGAGTCCCTCTGCAAAAGCATAAATTAAGCAAACGTGAGTACAAATGTACCCAGCAAGACATACATCGGAACTAACTACATATGCATCAGTATCAACGAAGGGATGGTGGGGTTTAACTGCAGCAAGCCAGCTTTGATTCGGTGGCTATCCTGAACTACGACTGCAAGTAACTCTTTTGAGGTGGCACACACGAGTCCACATATTCACCATATCAATACACCACTTTGGATCCGCTCCCGTCTCCCTACGAGAACGCCATCCATAGCACTCATGCTTATGTTGCGTATTTTAGAATATCCACTTTCACTTGTCTATGAACTATATAGGCAACCCAGAGGTCCTTTACCGTGGACGCGGCTATTCGAATAGATGATGTTAACCCTGCAGGGGTGTACTTCTTCACACAAGCTCTCACCACTTATTGTTGTTTACACGACATGTACTCGGCAACCTTCAAGCGGAAGGCCAGCAAGGTTGTCAACCACGACCTGACTAACCACACAAGTCCCAAGTCCAGGTTTATCGCCTATTCAGGCTCCATCTGCAGGGAGTCCGGCCGAGGTTTCCACATACGACCCCGAATGATGTGTACAGGGTTCTGCGACACCAAACGGGCACCCGACATACCCGACCACGTGCCTACCGCATCACAGCCCACCCCTCGGGTCAGCGCTGTGCATGGCCTCCAGCATACTACAAAGACCAGAAACTACATGCAACTCCCGGACAGAGGACAGGGGCGGTTAATAAGTTGAGAGGGTCCATTGGTTTTGGGCCCAACGCGTGGTAGTAGATGTTCATGGATCACAAACACAAAACTCAGTTCTTGAGGATGGCTTCAACAAGACATCCGACCATGTACTCCTACATGGCCTCTCACCACTACCTTTACCAAATCGTGTTCACACACTTAACTCACACACAGTAGGACATGTTCACAACATTCCAACTCATCCCCGATGAATCAGACCTCACTCAACTCTAAGCAGTAGCAGGCATGACAAACAAGCATCAATGAGTAGCCACATCAGGGCTCAAACAACTCCTAGTCATGCTAGTGGGTTTCATCTATTTACTGTGGCAATGACAGGTCATGCAGAGGATAAGGGGTTCAACTACTGTAGCAAGTAACAAATGAATCGTTGTTGTCCTAATGCAGTAAAAGAGAGCAGGAGCAAGAGAGTGGGATTGTATCGGAATGAACAAGGGGGTTTTGCTTGCCTTGCACTTCTGAAGATAGTATAGCTCTTCATCGGTGTCATCGAACTCATCGTCGGAACATGTTTACTGAGGGGGGACAAATACCGGCAAACAAGGAAGAACACAATCAATGCAATGCACAATATGATGCATGATCATGACATGGCAATATGCTGTGATTTGAGCTAATGCAACTAGCAACAGGTTAAATGTAGTTGGTTTGAATCAAAGATTCAAATTCAAACTCCATATGTGATTGTTCAAATGCCATTTAATTCATTTGACCAATTTAGCAGCTATAAGTTGTTCCAACAAGCATGAAACTAGTACAGATGGACAGATTGGAGTTTTCTGATCATTTTTCATATATAAAACTTTGCATTTGGAGTTACAGATTGATTTCTATAATTTTCAGAAGTTTTGAGCATTTTCTGCAATTTCTGGATTATTTAAAATTAAACTAAATCCAGAAATAGATTTACTGCATCAGCACTGTGTTAGAATGATGTCAGCAAGTCAACAGAGTTGCCCCCGGTCAAACCTGACCAGTGGGGTCCACTGGTCAGTGACATAGTGCTGGTTAGTGTCACTGAAAGGTGGGGCCGGGTCAATAGACACGTCAGCAAATCAATACTGACGTGAGGGGTCGGCCAATGTGTGACGTGGCCAGGTCAAACTTACCTGTGGGGTCGTGGGGGTTAGTTTAATCTAAACCGAAACAAAACCAGGGTTAATTAGGGTGTGGGTCCCATTTGTCATTGACCTAGGGTTAGACTAATAGCATAATTAGTACTAAACTGATCTGCCACATCAGTATCGCCGGAGCCTAGCCGGCGGCGACCAAAACGATGGCAGCGCGGCTCGAAAACGCGCTACAAGCGGCGGCTGGACGCGCGGAGACCATCAGGATGTAGCTCGTGCTCTCCCGCATCCAGAGGGGCAGGTGGGTGGCCACGGCGGCGCCGGAGCTCGCCGGAACAAAGCTTGCGGTGGCGGCCGGAGCTCGGGCACCAGCGGGTTTGGCGCTACGGTGCATCTCAGGTCGAGCTGGTGTGGTCTACAGCTTCCTAGGGAGGCGCTGAGCATGCAGACGTGCTAGGCTTCGGGTGAAACGAGGCCTGGGCTCCGCGGCGACATGGACGGCGGCGGGGAGCTCAAGGCTCCGGTGACTCAGGCGGTTAGAGGGTGCGTACGAGCACGGGGAGCAGGTGAGAAGATGGCAGAGCTCACAGCGGGGTCGGGGATGGTCACAGCGATCTCGGGGAGGCACCGACATGAGCGCGGGCTCACCGGCGATCTCGGGGGCGGTAGGTTAAAGAAGAGGTCGATGGCGTCCTTGGGGGTCTCCCGGCGTCGAACGGCTTGCTGTAGATGGTGAAGAAGGCGATGGCGGAGCTCCCAGACATGGCAACGCGTTGAGCAACAAGGATGGATGCGCGTGCGGGCGGCGGGGGCCGGCGGTTGCTCTCGGTGGCTGCCAAAACGAGAGCTAGAGGAAGGGAGAGGGTGCTGCGAGAGAGGGGAGAGGTCGAGGTGGATCCGTGGCATCTCCTGGCGTTGCTAGAGGGGCCGGGGAGGGGCAGATAGGCAGGGAGGAGGTGGTGGCGCGGCTGCGGCATGTCGGTAACGCAGCTACTTTGGGGCGAGGGAGAGGAAGACGACAGAGGAGGCCAGTGGGCTGGGCTGCCAGGAGGGCTAGCCAGCTAGGCTGCCATAGGTAAGCCAGGTTAGTTCCTTTTCTTTTTTTTCTCTTTTCTATTTCTTCTGCAACTTCAGGGCTTTATTAAAAATACTTAGGCACACTCAAAAGTCATGAAACTTGCTCAAGCCCACTGTTTGGAATATATCCAACAGTAAACATTTAAGTTTATGATTATTTGGAAATTTAAAATATTTAATAGCATTTAAATGTCCAAATGCAAATAACATATGATTTAATCAAGTGACCAAACGTTGTCCTAGAAAAGTGTGCAACATTTTCTTCAGAGGTTCTAGAACAAGGCATAGATGATGAACATTTTAGAAGGGCATTTCAGGTTGAATGAAAAAGATTTTAGTAAACCTAGTTGAGTTAGGTGGTGTTGGGGGTTTCTACCATCCCCATTCCAACTTTCTGAGAGATTAAACATGATGCAGGGAGGCTTAAGTAGTGACAGACAATGCCTATGCTAGGGTTGTGACACCTGCCGCATTAGTTTTCATCATACCGGTGTTACGTTCCTAAATTTTGTGTTGCCAACATAGTCGGGGTTTATGTGCCCCGCTTGACAGTTCGCTTTGAATAAAACTCTTCCCTCAAGGCCCAACTTTGGTTCTACCATTTGCCTAACAGCAACTAAAATTTTGCATATGGATTAATTAACCCAAGGATTCTTATTCAACAACCCCGGGCCAGTGCTCCTCATGAGTGTTGGTCCAAACTTTGCGCCCCCTAGGCAACCAGGGTCTCAACCAACCCGACGTCTTGCTCATCCTGTGTGCCCTGAGAATGAGATACATGCAACTCCTATTAGTATTTGTCGGTACATCGAGCAGTTTTGCTGGTTTTGTTTTACATTTGTTGAAATGTCTTGTGCACCGGGATCCGAGTTTCATCGGGGTGTCCTGAGATGGAGATTTGCCTCCGCGTACCGTGAGAGTTTATATAGGACTAAGTTGGGACACCCTGAAGGGTTTAATATTTCGAAAGTTGTGCCCATGGTTATGTGGCAGCTTGGAAATTTATAATACTTGGTTGTAGAAAACTTGACACAAAACCTCAGATAAAAGACACTACCTGTGTGAGTAGCCGTGATGGTCTCTTTTTGAAGGACTTCGGGAAGAAAACAAGGCGGGGTTATGTATGATACGTAAGTAGATAGGGTCACTTAGTGCTCATTACTAGTATTAACTGTGTGTGTATCTTCTCATCTCAGTCTAAAAACGTAAGCTAGCCACCTCATTTATGCTTAGTGCTTTCCTGGAACTCCACCAAATACCACTCACCAGCTAAAAGCTTTGTTAGTCTTGATACCGGGGAATATGATTGATGCGTCCTTGTGGCTCATAGTTTACTACAACAACAACTGTAGGTTCCTCCGAGTTCGATGCTAATGATGGACAGGAACTTCAGTGCGAGTTCGATGAAGAACGTGGCTAGATGTATGTCACTTATCCGGACGATCAGTAGTGGTGCCCGGTAGGGTCGATCGGGACTTAGTCAAGGGTGGTTGTCTTTTATTCATTTGTCTTCATCCGTAGTCGGACCTTTTATTCTTCTTGAATGATTATATGCATGTTGATGATGTTGTGTGATTCGTGGTGAATGTAAGCCAACTATTCTCTATCTATCTTTTCAGTACATGGGTTGTGTAAAGATTAACCACTCTTGCGGCCACTCCTGCATGAGTTTATGCAGTTAAGTCGTGCCCTGACACGTGAGGGATATAACCGCATGTAGGGCATTACAGGAGGAGCCATGGCGAAGGTTCGACAGAAATTGGGACCAGGCGTCACATGAGGGAGTGCTCGGTGGAGATCGACGACTCACGGCGGCGGCTTGACATAGCCTTGGCGGAGGGGACGACTCAAGGTCAGAGCCGAGACTGCGTTGGTTTTGACGTGGCCAGCAGGAGCAAGTCCGTGGAGATGAGGCTGCAGCCAGCAAAGGTGGATGGCGGCTTGTGTGGCGGCCATGACCGCAGTGGTGGCGAAGCAAACGACCGGCTTGAGGCGCACGTGCAGCAGTGGCGGATCAAAGCGAGGTGGCGGCTCACATGCGGGTTGGAGCAGCAAGTGGCGGCTCACGGGCGGCTTGGAGTCGCAGAACGGCCGGCTTGAAGGTTGCGGCAGAGGGAGTTATCAGAAGTGGCTTGGCAGCATTGTAGCGAGGCAAGGCGGTAGGAGTGTGAGGCAGGTCGAGGACGTGGCGGCTTGTCGAGCCTGGAGGAGCACGGTGGGCCACAGCGGCGGAGGAGCCTCGGGGTGGCCATGGAGGCGGCTTGCACTTAGGGCAGAGGTGGGCTTGAAGACGGCGGCAACTTATAGATGGAGGCAAGGCAGGCGAGGGTGAACAACTTCCGGCAGTGGCGAAGCCGGTGAGGCATGATGGCTTGCAGGTGGTGGCTCGGAGGCGTAGGCGTCTTGATGGTGGCGGTCCGGCAATGCTGCAAAGACGACGGGACGCGAGTATGAACAGAGGATACCTAGAGGAATATATTCGCGGCCGCAATTGAGTAGGAGTGGGAGGCTCCGTGAGGGCGACTCAGGGTCGCGCCAGCGAAGGGAACATAGACGGCAGGCAACTCAGGAGACCGCACCCATCGTGGGCGGCTTAGATGCGAGGAATCAACAGGGCTGGCTCGGAAGTGGTGTGGGGCGGTCTCCCAATACTGCGACAGTGACTTGGACTCGATGACATAGAGCTGAGGAGACAAGCCAGGGCGGCTTAGTGGTGCGGAGGCCCGCGGTGTCCCAAAGACGGGCAGCTTGGAGGTGATGGTGGCTCAAGGTGCGGTGACGCGTGACTCACCACTATGGAATTTAGGCAGTGGCGACTTGACGCAGAGGAAGAACCACATCGGAGGTGCATGCGAAGGACTCCGACTTGGAACCGCATTCAACCCGGGCCGTGGCACTATTTTGCTCTAGGTCATGGCAGGATTGACTTGAAATATTAACTGAAACTTCTGGCTTCTTCCTTTTCTTGGCCTGATTGTGACTGTACAAGGTACGTGCAACCCTAATCTCATTGTTTATTGCAACTGCTCATCACAAAACATTGCCTTTCCAACCATGCGTATGATGACATCTTAATGACACGCCTGTGGGCAGTAGTGCGACGGGTCGCCCATGTTGCCCTTTGGCTTCGCCTCGAAGCCAACTCCGAGCGCACCTTGGGCCCGGGGTCTACTAAGTCGATTTTCCTCATGCTAAACATCACAGGGACCCCAAAGATTGGAATCAAACATGGCTGAACTGTCAGAACACGGCTCCTTCTGATGAAAACCCTCTGCTGGGTTACCGTGCTCACCTGCTTAGTAATGGACATCCACTGCCTCAGTGGCTCACTGCTAAAGAACGACAAACATATGCGCCTCAACTTTCTAAGCTCCGGGCTCTTCTAGCAAACGGCTTAACCGGCATTGATCTCATTCGTTGCTGGGTATCATGGGGCATCTTGCCCATAAGCCGCCGCACCAGGTTGATGCATGAGTACACCGGGGATGTCAAGGACCCTCAACGGCACCATGAGATATAGATGACTGGTGATGAAGTCACTGAGTCTGTCAAGAAGATGCTGGATGAACTGATTGTTGAATGTAGTAAGACCGGGCCGCATCCCTTTTATGCCTCCAACAAACCGCCAGCGGTAAAAAATTTATCCTTCTGCTTTTTTGATCCGTCTCTGCTTTAACATTTTTCTGATAACCCTTTGTTTATTCTTATAGGCCAAAGATCCTTTCTGGAAGAGGAAAACTCAAGACAAACCGGCAAAAGCTCAAGACAAACCGGGGAGGGCTGCTCGTGCTAAGAGCAAGGCCATCAAGAGGCTAGCAAAGAAGAAAACCGCCGAATCCTCTGATCCGCCCGAAGATGTTGATGATTCGGAACAAGAGGTAGAACTTGACTCCCTCGGTTCATTTTTCATACATCTTATTGACAATGACCATTACTAGGATGATGCGGAAGCTAGCCATGCTGACCATGTAGAGGTAATCTCCCTTTCCTCCAATTCCGATCTTGTGCCAGTAAGAAAAATCCGTCCCGCAGTCCGGAAAGTGAGGCATTCACATCCTTTCACTCATTTGGATCCACAACATCCTGAAGCTCGTCGCACAACCCGGCATAGTGGCCAGCAAGTCACTTCCTCCGGTTTACCGGACACTCCAATCCGGAAGCGCCGTGTAGAGGTCTCTTGTAATTCTAACAAGTCTTATCCCTTGGCGGGTTACTTCTGATACCCTCTGAATCTGTCTGACTCAAATTATCAGGTAACATCCAATTCATCCTCTGGCAATTCATCAACCATGCAAATGCCTCCCCTCAAGGCCGTCCCTACGTAAGTACAATAAGTTTAGCTTTGCCTTCTTGCGCCGGTTTACCAACTTAACCTCTGTTCGCCATTTTGTAGCGCCAAAGCCCAACTCAGCAAGAAAGCAAAGACCAATACCCCTACTGATGAGATTGAACCAGAGAGAACCTCCGAAGGCGCTAGTGTGTCGTGGGTGATTCCAGACACTGATAAGTCAGGCTGGTGTGTGCGGTCAGATGTGTTTTCAATTAAAAGACCGTAGACAGAATTAGTCCCGATGGACTAATGGAAATCTGTTACTCGTGGGTAAAGAGTGCACCCTCTGCAGATATTATATCTATTCGAATAGCCGTGTCCATGGTTAAGGACTACAGTCTGGGATGGGTCAAGTGTCGGTCTTCGGAGGAAAAATTGCTAAACCCGAACATGGATCATGACTTGTGACTCTTGATGATTACGATTACTATTATTATGCACTAACCATTTACATTATTTGAATTGTTGAGTATCCCTGGGACGGTTCTACCCCCTGGATATTCACTGTGATTATTCTCTTATAAGCCCTTTATGTGGTGTCGCTCAGACACCCGACTGTGGCACGCCTGTCATTTAAATTATTTATAAGCCCTTTATGTGGTGTCGCTCAGACGCCCGACTGCGGCATGCTTGTTGTTTAAACTACTTATAAGCCCTTTATGTGGTGTCACTCAGATGCCCGACTGTGGCATGCTTGTTATTTAAACTACTTATAAGCCCTTTATGTGGTGTCGCTCAGACGCCCGACTGTGGCATGCTTGTTATTTAAACTACTTATAAGCCCTTTATGTGGTGTTGCTCAGACGCCCGACTGAGGCATGCTTTAAATTATTATCCTTTCGAGGCGTCGCTTCAGACACCCGATCGGTGCATTCTACTTGTACTCCAGTATTGCCTATTCATGTTGTATAGGAATAACTTGCTTACGTGCATCATGGATTTTATTTTGTGACTGACGTTGTGATCATAGAATATTTCACAGCATTATTACCATTTGTTATATTATACCTGTGTTCATAATGTTTGCCAGTACATTCAAAAGTACTCACTGGCTTGTCCCTGGCTATTGTCTTGGCCAGATTTATTGCATGGAGAGGAGCGTTGCGATGACAGCCCCGGATCCTACGCAATGGTGATAGCAGTCTCGCGAAGATAGGAGTTATCCAGGTCAGCTGCTCTTGTGGGAAATGGAGTCCCATAGACGCCGATGAACCACAAACCGCTTCCACCATCAACCACTAGAAACCTTGTGTTGTACTCATAGGCCAGAATGGTCTTGTACTACATATTATGTATTTTTCTTGGAGTTTCTGTATCAAGTTGGTGTCTTGCTAGCTAACAGTAATCCTGGGGCTGGTGAGCACAAGGGCCATTTTCTGGGAAATTAATATCCCGAAAATCCAGTCGTTACAACCTTGGTATCAAAGCCAGGCTGACCATTGGCTAATCCTATCTTAGCCAGGTCAATAAACCTAGACTAACCATTCCACCAGACCTTAACCTAACCCCGGCCAAGCTTCTCGTGTAAGATAGCCACACAGTGACCCCAACACCTTTTGGCAGTCGGTGCCCAACCTATCAGCCTAGCCTGTCGATCACACGCCAGTGACCGACACCTAAATTGTCCCATTCGCAAGTGTGCGAAGGAAGACTCCATCCCCTTTTTCTATAAAAATAGCACGCTAGCCTCAACACAGCACAACACAACCTCTTCCCCAAACCGAGCTATAATGCCTGGCCCTATTGTGCACAATGAGACCAAAGCAACCAACCTTGGAGGTTTTGTGACCGTGCTAGCAAACCTCACCCGCCGTGCCTTTGCATTAGAAGAACCCCCAGAATATGTTGTGTACCAAGGACCCATGAGCGGTGAGAGCCGTCAATTCTGCGCCACCGTGCACGTCTATGGTAGCAGCCTATCGCCAGAACGCCCCTACAGGTTCACCGGAAGCACAACTTCCTTTGAGGCACAAGCCATCCAACTAGCGACTCGAGAGGCTATAGTTCAACTCTGGTACTTGTCGCCCAGAGTTAACTGTCGCTCGTTCTACTACTACCCCAGCCGTGATGGGTATGGTAGGCCACCCCAGGTTGCCAACGGAGATCACGAGACGGATCCTGCATTATTGCATCCGGAGCGCTATGTAAGTGCACTAGAGGAACTGTTCGATCAAATCACCCTCGATCTGATCGCAGCTCATGGAGAACTGGTTCGCTAAGCCCCAGAGAGAGGAGATGTCAGGACCCCGACTCAATGCCACATCGATCTAGCATGTAACACCTCATATCACTTTGCGGCCTCACGCACGGTAATCCCACGGGTGTCTCCTTACCTTTGCCCGGGACCGTTTGCGCCTTTTGGCACACGTATATGATAGTGTCGCTAGCATCCATATGATAAGGAGCCCGGGCTGACATGGCTAGTCGTAAACCCAAAGTGGCACAAGCTTACAGGGACAGGCATCCATGACCCAACATCGAACATGTCGGTTATCAGCGAGTGAATCCAGGCTGTAGCACTGGGCTAGTAGGACTCCGGTGAACCGGGCTGTAGCGGGCTAACAGGACTCCGGTATTCATCGCGTGACATTTCCCCGAAGGGACAGACACAGGAACGAAGAAGGACACATGCCGGCCAGCCTAAGTGTTCCGGAGCAGTAGCAAGCTACCATTGGAAACACTAGGAGACATTTCCCGGTAAGAGAGGCTACTAAGGATAAACAACTAGATAGTCAGATCCCACACATACCAAGCATTTTAATAACATACACACAATATGCTCGATATGTGCAAATACAACATGGCATCACAACATGGCTCTACGACTCAAGTATTAATTCATTAGGCTCCGAGGAGCGAGATATTACAAACAGGGGTCTCATGACCCAACATTCAGAGCATGCAAGTCAAAGCACAAGCGGAAGCTATCATGTCTGAGTACAGACATCTATAAATGAAGAAGGCTGAGAAGCCTGACTATCTACCAGATCCTGCCGAGGGCACAAGATCGTAGCTGAGGTAACAAGCTAAATGTCGAAGTCCATGTTGAGCTACTAGTGAGACTGAAGTCTCTCTGCAAAACATAAAATAGGCAAACGTGAGTACAAATGTACCCAGCAAGACTTACATCAGAGCTAACTACATATGCATCATTATCAACAAAGGGATGGTGGGGTTTAACTGCAGCAAGCCAGCTTTGACTCGGTGGCTATCCTGAACTACGACTGCAAGTAACTCTTTTGGGGTGGCACACTCGAGTCCACATATTCACCATATCAATACACCACTATGGATCCGCTCCCGTCTCCCTACGAGAACGCCATTCATAGCACTCATGCTTATCTTGCGTATTTTAGGGTATCCACTTTCACTGGTCTATGAACTGATTTAGGTAACCCAGAAGTCCTTTTCCGCGGACACGGCTATTCGAATAGATGATGTTAACCCTGCAGAGGTGTACTTATTCATACATGTTTCCACCACTTAGCGTCTGCACACGACATTTGCTCGGCAGACTTCAAGCGAAAGCCGACGTGGGTGTAGACCACGACCTACCTAAACACTCAAGTCTCTAGTCCAGGTTTATCGCCTATTCGGGTTCCATCCATGAGGAGATCCGGCCGGGGTTTCGCTCACAGCCCCAAACGATGTGAACAGGGTTCCGTGACACCAAACGGGCGCCCGGTATACCCGGCCACGTGCCTACCGCATCGCTGCCCACCCCTTCGGTCAGTGCTGCGCACGGCCTCCAGCATACTACAAACACCAGAAACTACTTGCAACTCCTGGACAAAGGACAAGGGTGAATAAGAAGTCGAGCGGGGTCATATTTCAGGGCCCAATGCATGGTAGTAGCTGAATCATGGATCACAAACACAGAACTCAGTTCCTAAGGACGGCTTCAATGAGACAACCCACCATGTACTCCTACATGGCCTCTCACTGATACCTTTTACCAAATCGTGTTCACACACTTAGCTCACACACAGTAGGACATGTTCACACACCTCTGATTCATTCCCGATGAATCAGACCTGACTCAACTCTAAGCAATAGCAGGCATGACAAACAAACATGAATGAGTAGGCACAACAGGGCTCAAACAACTCCTACTCATACTAGTGGGTTTCATCTATTTACTGTGGCAATGACAGGTCATGCAGAGGATAAAGGGGTTCAGCTACCGCAACAAGTAGCAAATGACTCATTGTTGTCCTAATGTAGTAAAAGAGAGCAGGGCGAGAGAGTAGGATTGTATCGGAATGAACAAGGGGGTTTTTGCTTGCCTGGCACTTCTGAAGATAACATTGAGTCTTCATCAGTGTCAACGATCACATCATCGGTATAGCGTCTACAGAGGGGGAACAACACCGACAAACACAGAAGAAACACGATCAATGCAATGCACAGTATGATGCATGCTATGACATGGCAATATGAATGTGTTTTGGGCTAATGCATCTAGCAACAAGTTAAATGGGGTTGGTTTGAACACTAGGTTCAAATTCAAACTCCATATGTGAGAGTTTAAATGCCATTTAATTGATTTGACCTGATCAGCAGGTATAAGTTGTTCTAACATGCATGAAAATTGTACAAATGGATAGGTTGGATTTTTCTGATCATTTTTCATATATAACTTGTTTGATTTGGAGCTACGGTTGATTTTCTATGATTTTTAGAAGTTTTGGCTATATTCTGCAATTTTCTGGACTAAAATAAATCCAGCAATAAATAGTGCGTCACAATGACATCACCCTGATGTCAGCAGGTCAACTGGGCGCCTCTAGGTCAAACCTGTCCAGTGGGGTCCACTGGTCAGTGATAGTGCTGGTTAGTGACACTGACAGGTGGGTCCGGTCAACAGACACGTCAGCCCAGTCAACTCTGACTGGTGGGTCCCACGTGATTATAAACTAATCTAAACAGAAATAAATCCTAGATTATTTAGGGCGTGGGGCCTAGATGTCAGTGAGCTAGGTGGGTTAGCTAGGGCGTCATTAGTGGCTAATGACAGCGCCACGTCAGCCCACCGGCGTTTAGCCGCCAGTGACACAAACCGCGTTGAAGATCTTCGGAAATCGCCCTCCGGCAATTGTTCAACGCGCGGATAGGCTTGCTCGACTCCTGGGAGTGCGCCGCATCTAGTGGTGCCACTGGTTGGAGCCGGTGTGGCCGGGAACTATGCCAGCGTCGAGGTTTGGCGGCGGCCGAAGCACGGAAGCAGTCGGGTTCGGCGCTACTGCGTACGAGAGGAGGATCTGGTTGGTGTGCTTGGCTTCTGGGAGTGTGCTGAGCGCGCTGATGGGCTCGGACGCGAGCGGCAGCGACTATGGCCGCGAAGGCGCCATGGCCGGCGGCGATGTGCTCGTGGCTCAGCGGTGAAGTTAGTTAGGGCGCTCAGACGGAAGGTAGAAGAGAGGGGAAAGATGCCGGTGCTCACGGTGAACTCGCAGAGCAGACCAGTGGGCTCAGGGAGGCGCCAGGGAGGGCACACGGTCGCCGGTGATCTCGGCGGCCGAAGCTTGAAGAAGAGGTCGGGGAAGCCGCTGCAGGGCGCGTCCGCTCGTGTGGCTTGGCGGGGACGGTGTAGAGGTCAGCAGCGGAGCTTCTGGACCTGGCGGCGGGGCGAGGGAGGGCTGGTGGCTGCGGCTATGGCGTACGGCGGCGACGGCGCGTTCGGGTGGTGAGAGGGAGAGAGACAGAGGAGGGGAGGAGGTCCAGCGAGAGAGGGGAGAGGTGCAGAGTGTCGAGGGGGGTGCGTGGTGTTGTGGGGGCGTCCAGGGGGAGGAGGAGGCAGCCAGGCAGGGAGGAGCTGGCCTCCTCGGCCGCGCGCGTGCGAGCACGCAGCTGCTCCTACTGGCAGGAGGAAGACGACAGGGAAGGAGGCGGTGGTGGGCTGGGCCAGTTGGCTGGGCTGCCAGCTGGGCCGGCCAGGTGGGCTGCACAGTAGGTAGGTCCAGGTAAGTCTCTCTCTCTCTACCTTTATTTCTGTTTTCTATTTCTATTATTCTGTAGTCTTTAGGGCTTTATTAAAAATGCCAGGGCATTTCCAAAAATCACCAAACTGCTCATGCCCACTGTTTGGAATATAACCAACATGGAACATTTCAGTTTAGGATTATTTGGACATTTAAAATATTTTATAGAATTTAAATGTCCAAATTCAAATAGAGTATGATTTAATTCAAAGCCCAAATATTTCATGGAAAAATGTGCATCACCTCCGGCTACTGTTTACAGTATTTTCCAGAAATGATGAACATTTTTGAAAGTCATTTGGATTCACTGAAAATATTTTAGTTGAACCTAGTGGATTCCTTAGCTGCTAGGGTTTAGGCAATCCCCATTTCAAGTTTCATAAAATTTAAACATGATGCATGGATGCTAAAGAAAAAAACAAGCAAGGCCTGAACTGGGGATGTGACAACTCACCCCCACTAAACAAGAATCTCGTCCCGAGATTCAAGCATAGGGTAAGAAGACACAATGACACAAGCTAACATGATCTTCACGATCCAGGTTGCACTTCAAATGAACGTTGATTCGATCACCATCATTGTCTCGATGTCTTGCTCCAGGAACTCCTACCAACATGACAATGTGAGGGAAAAGAAACTCTAGAAGGATCGATCTTCTCGAAGATCGAGCAACTCATGATCAACTCACGGAATGAGGCATAGACACATTTCATGAGCTGAGACGTGAAGCACACATCCATAGGAATGGAGTGAAGCAGAAGACGAAGGTTCACTAGGTAGACAACAATTTCACGCTTTTAAAGGTGTTGAACGGTTGTCAATGTAGCGAGGAGTTGAGTTTTCCATGATACCACAACGAGACACCTTAGAGATGGTGACTCGTAGATATATCCCCTTAAGTGGCAAAAGAATTACCTTTGATTCAGAGATCATTGAAACTCTTTATACCAGCCTAAGGAAAACCACAATCGATCATTTGAAGGAGTCCGAAAGAATGACATTCTCGGACCAGAATGGATGATGTGGATTACCTTGTTGAGAACAACACAAGGGATGATTTTAGTAACTGGGGAGAAGCTCAACAGTAGAGAGTGAGTCCACTATTTGAGAAGTTATAGCATAACCGAGGAAACTGAGAGCACTATGCAATTAATGCCGGCAATAAAACCTAGCACTTGTGCGTGCTCTCAAGAACTTGAGCATTTCCATATTCATCAAGGTTTTACCAACATCTGTGTCAAGGATCCTGGCAACACAACATACTACCATGATGGATAGTGATGGACGATGCAGATGCATAGGAAGATAACAGCTTCTCAGATTTCACCTTAGTAAGGCCAAGAAAACAAAATCTGGATGATCGACCGAGAGACATTTAGCACTCCGCTTCTAATGTTCTCCTTGATGTGCTAGCGCAATCCATAGATAATTATGGTTTGATATCTAGAACATCAAGTAAAAGGTCGGACTTCGGGAGCACAAGAATCCATAAGGAATAACTATGGAGTAAATCCTACGAAATCCTCATGGGGAGGTGGCCAACTTTCTCAATCAAGAGCCTACAATAATGGGTCTTCCGGCTAGATGTGTTGGCCACGACATTCATTTTACCGGGTTACAAAGAGATCAATATTATAGTTCTTGGGAAATGTTCCAACCATCATATTTGCCTAAGATTCAGATCTGGTTGGTGTCAGAATAATCCAGACTCATCGAGTCTAGAAAGAAAATTGAAAGTTTGCAACACAAATCGACAAGATGACGTTGCGAGATTCTCGGGAAATAAACTACGATAGCAAACTCCAAGGCATGAGCTGGTTCTGCTACATACATGTGAATACGTTGTCCTAGACAAAACATTATCACATGGTAGTCTTACAATAAAACACTACCGAGTTCAGGTGGGGAACCATCATTAATGACATCGTAGTCTCCACGCATGGAAGTCCAAAGAGTTCACCTTGGACAGACTCCTTTATCTTTGAACAACTCAATCAGTGGCTTGGTGTGCTAGGATATACATATGGAATGAGGATGATCAGTCTAACCGACCACAGAATTCTTCGCACGTGCATGACTGACTTGGAATGATTCCAAAGGAGGTAAAACAAGCCTTCTCAAATTCATGGCGGCAACTTGCATCAAGTGCACATGAATTAGAGGGACTCACTTCTTTTGTCCAAACATATGCTTCACGAACGAGTCATTAAGATAATGATTATAAAAGTTTCCAATACTAGCTCGATGTTCAACAAGATTAAGGAAAAGGTAAGGATGTTGTCGATGGGCTCAACAACAAGTTATCCAGGTTTCCATGAAGATGGAATTCCATAATTATGTGAACACGGTGATAGCATTAGTTAGACCAAAAGATATAATGGCGTATGCTCGAGGGATCAACCACGAGTAAGACAACATTAAGAACATCGTTGGTTCTGATTTGATTTGACGATAGCCCATAATCAAATCAAGGATTGGATAAGACATAGCACCGACAACTGATCACGACGATCAATCGATGAAGATATCATCTTTCTCCAACAAACACACAAACGCAAGGATATCCCTTTGGAAATGAACTAAGGGGGGACAAGCATTCATCTTCCAACTCTCCAAGTTGTTGTTCAGTTTACCAACTAGCTCAGGGTATCCAACACAGATTTTTGGAGAAGGGGGTGGTTTATGAAAAACCAACTTGATCACGAACCCAACATAGCGGTCAGGTGACAACCTGGTAATACTTCCGAGAAGATATTTGGAAAATTACGAACCACCAATATGCTATTAAGCTCGAGAACAATCTTGCTTTTCAGGGCAAGACGGTATGATCAAATGAGCGAGGATTTGACAAAATCCTAACTCATCAATCAAAGAGTGCACCAGGGACTAAGGACTAGGTAGCACAATCTATCTTAGAATGATGATTTAATAACCAACACACTAAGAATGAAATTATTGTCCTTTAACTACCAAGAAACGGAGTTGCTAGGAGTATTGATTTCACACATCACGATTCACTTGTCGACATTCCGGTTGCAACAACACGGGAACCGAGAAATGAACAATGATGGAGAGAAGTATCATTGTGTCAAGAGTTCATAGGATGGTGTGCAATTCTCATGACATTCTTGATATAAAGATGGTAATACTCCAAGGTAGAACAGAGCAAAAGCAAGATTAGCAATTTGATCTGTGGAGTACGACTATTTTGACTCAATCCTGGATATGGATGAGGTATTGGAGTTTGTTTCTCCTAGTCATCCTGAATAGACTGGCTTGATGGACCACAAGAGTAATAGGAATGCACGCATACTCTTGACTATCAAATGATAGACGAGGGTCAGAAGACAACTAAGAGGGACAACTCAAAGAACATATAATTTTCTGAGTTGTGGATGCATAGATTAGTATGTCGAACCAAGTTCAACGTGTTTCTTCCGGATAACCCATGCAGAGAGGTAGGACTGGCAGAGTCACGATTTATGAATGGAGAACCCTCATGAGTACTCTAATTGTGATCTTTTGATCCAATAAACATCTGCCATAAGCGGTTCATAGTATTTGGAAGAAGGAAATACCACGGACCTCGAGGACTATCGCAAAGTTACTAATATCCTAAAGGAACTAGCAAACACTATCAACATGAAGTAAGTAGAGTGAATCTCGGGTTCAAGAACCCAGGAATAGAATATCTACTACAAAGTAGCATCACAGGATGCTTTCGAGAATAAAAACCAGAATCATCACACTGGGACACAAATCATGGCTAGATTACTAGATGATCCCCGAGGACACCTAGGGTCATAATGATAATTCCAACATATATGTCGAGGCAATAGAATACCTCAACTCAGCAATTAGTGTGATTAACCTGGCCCAAAGGAACATAAAAACCAGAGGGAAAGGATTTGCAAGTGCATCAGATTGTTTAGAAACCTGGGATGACTCGGACAGCATAACGGCTGTAAATGCTCAAAAGTTTGGAGACATACTACAGAAATGGTGGCATAGCCACTCAGAAGCACAATATCAAGGTTTCGAGATCATCAGTTAATAGACAGAAGTGGTAGGAACTGGACTGAGGCTTACATCCAACAATCTTACAAGTCTACAGATTAGTAACACGTGATCCTGATAGAAAGAGGAGATAGCCTAGTTCTTAATCCCCGTAGAAGAGAACATGATGACTCAGATCAGAAGGCCATGAGGTATAAGGAGTAAAAAGAGCCTTATGTTCCATCCCACAATCAATTCCCTTACATAACTAAAGCATTTCTAGACACAACTTCGACCAGTTTGGCTTGGTAATCCTACAGGCAGTCAGGCTCTGATACCAAAGCTGTCAGGACCCCGACTCAATGCCACATCGATCTAGCATGTAACACCTCATATCACTTTGCGGCCTCACGCACGGTATTCCCACGGGTGTCGCCTTACCTTTGCCCGGGACCGTTTGCGTCCTTTGGCACATGTATATGATAGTGTCGCTAGCATTCATATGATAAGGAGCCCGGGCTGACATGGCTAGTCGTAAACCCAAGGTGGCACAAGATTACAGGGACAGGCATCCATGACTCAGCATCGAACGTGTCGGTCATCAGCAAGTGAATCCAGGCTGTAGCACTGGGCTAGCAGGACTCCGGTGAACCGGGCTGTAGCGGGCTAACAGGACTCCGGTATTCATCGCGTGACGTTTCCCCGAAGGGACAGACACAGGAACGAAGAAGGACACATGCCGGCCAGCCTAAGTGTTTCGGAGCAGTAGCAAGCTACCATTGGAAACACTAGGAGACATTTCCCGGTAAGAGAGGCTACTAAGGATAAACAACTAGATAGTCAGATCCCACACATACCAAGCATTTTAATAACATACACACAATATGCTCGATATGTGCAAATACAACATGGCATCACAACATGGCTCTACGACTCAAGTATTAATTCATTAGGCTCCGAGGAGCGAGATATTACAAACAGGGGTCTCATGACCCAACATTCAGAGCATGCAAGTCAAAGCACAAGCGGAAGCTATCATGTCTGAGTACAGACATCTATAAATGAAGAAGGCTGAGAAGCCTGACTATCTACCAGATCCTGCCGAGGGCACAAGATCGTAGCTGAGGTAACAAGCTAAATGTCGAAGTCCATGTTGAGCTACTAGTGAGACTGAAGTCTCTCTGCAAAACATAAAATAGGCAAACGTGAGTACAAATGTACCCAGCAAGACTTACATCAGAGCTAACTACATATGCATCATTATCAACAAAGGGATGGTGGGGTTTAACTGCAGCAAGCCAGCTTTGACTCGGTGGCTATCCTGAACTACGACTGCAAGTAACTCTTTTGGGGTGGCGCACTCGAGTCCACATATTCACCATATCAATACACCACTATGGATCAGCTCCCGTCTCCCTACGAGAATGCCATCCATAGCAGTCACGCTTATCTTGCGTATTTTAGGGTCTCCACTTTCACTTGTCTATGAACTGATATAAGTAACCCAGAAGTCCTTTTCCGCGGACACGGCTATTCGAATAGATGATGTTAACCCTGCAGGGGTGTACTTCTTCATACATGTTTCCACCACTTAGCGTCTGCACACGACATGTGCTCGGCAGACTTCAAGCGAAAGCCGACGTGGGTGTAGACCATGACCTACCTAAACACTCAAGTATCTAGTTTAGGTTTATCGCCTATTCGGGTTCCATCCATGAGGAGATCCGGCCGGGGTTTCGCTCACAACCCCAAACGATGTGAACAGGGTTCCGTGACACCAAACGGGCGCCCGGTATACCCGGCCACGTGCCTACCGCATCACAGCCCACCCCTTCGGTCAGCGCTGCGCATGGCCTCCAGCATACTACGAACACCAGAAACTACTTGCGACTCCTTGACGGAAGACAAGGGTGAATAAGAAGTCGAGCGGGGTCATATTTCAGGGCCCAATGCATGGTAGTAGCTGAATCACGGATCACAAACACAGAACTCAGTTCCTAAGGACGGCTTCAATGAGACAACCCACCATGTACTCCTACATGGCCTCTCACCGATACCTTTTACCAAATCGTGTTCACACACTTAGCTCACACACAGTAGGACATGTTCACACACCTCTGATTCATTCCCGATGAATCAGACCTGACTCAACTCTAAGCAGTAGCAGGCATGACAAACAAACATGAATGAGTAGGCACAACAGGGCTCAAACAACTCCTACTCATACTAGTGGGTTTCATCTATTTACTGTGGCAATGACAGGTCATGCAGAGGATAAAGGGGTTCAGCTACCGCAGCAAGTAGCAAATGACTCGTTGTTGTCCTAATGTAGTAAAAGAGAGCAGGGCGAGAGAGTAGGATTGTATCGGAATGAACAAGGGGGTTTTGCTTGCCTGGCACTTCTGAAGATAACATTGAGTCTTCATCAGTGTCAATGATCACATCATCGGTACAGCGTCTACCGAGGGGGAACAACACCGGCAAACATAGAAGAAACACGATCAATGCAATGCACAGTATGATGCATGCTATGACATGGCAATATGAATGTGTTTTGGGCTAATGCATCTAGCAACAAGTTAAATGGGGTTGGTTTGAACACTAGGTTCAAATTCAAACTCCATATGTGAGAGTTTCAATGCCATTTAATTGATTTGACCTGATCAGCAGGTATAAGTTGTTCTAACATGCATGAAAAGGGTACAGATGGATAGATTGGATTTTTCTGATCATTTTTCATATATAACTTGTTTGATTTGGAGCTACGGTTGATTTTCTATGATTTTTAGAAGTTTTGGCTATATTCTGCAATTTTCTGGACTAAAATAAATCCAGAAATAAAAAGTGCGTCAGCATGACATCACCCTGATGTCAGCAGGTCAACTGGGCGCCTCTAGGTCAAACCTGTCCAGTGGGGTCCACTGGTCAGTGACTAGTGCTGGTTAGTGACACTGACAGGTGGGTCCGGTCAACAGACACGTCAGCCCAGTCAACTCTGACTGGTGGGTCCCGCGTGATTATAAACTAATCTAAACAGAAATAAATCCTAGATTATTTAGGGCATGGGGCCCAGATGTCAGTGAGCTAGGTGGGTTAGCTAGGGCGTCATTAGTGGCTAATGACAGTGCCACGTCAGCCCACCGGTGTTTAGCCGCTGGTGACACAAACCGCGGCGGAGATCTTCGGAAATCGCCCTCCGGCGATGGTTCGACGCGCGGATAGGCTTGCTCGACTCTTGGGACTGCGCCGCATCTAGTGATGCCACTGGTTGGAGCCGGTGTGGCCGGGAACTATGCTGGCGTCGAGGTTTGGCGGCGGCCGAAGCACGGAAGCAGTCGGGTTCGGCGCTACTGCATACGGGAGGAGGATCTGGTGGGTGTGCTCGGCTTCTGGGAGTGTGCTGAGCGCGCTGATGGGCTCGGACGCGAGCGGCAGCGACTGTGGCCGCGGCGGCGCCATGGCTGGCGGCGATGTGCTCGCGGCTCAGCGGTGGAGTTAGTTAGGGCGCTTAGACGGAAGGTAGAAGAGAGGGAAAAGATGCCGGTGCTCACGGTGAACTCGCAGAGCAGGCCAGTGGGCTCGGGGAGGCGCTAGGGAGGGCACACGGTCGCCGGTGATCTCGGCGGCCGAAGCTTGAAGAAGAGGTCGGGGAAGCCGCTGTAGGGCGCATCCGCTCGTGTGGCTTGGCGGGGACGGTGTAGAGGTCAGCGACGGAGCTTCTGGACCTAGCGGCGGGGCGAGGGAGGGGGTGCCTGTAGCTATGGCATACGGCGGCGACGGCGCGTTCGGGTGGTGAGAGGGAGAGAGACAGAGGAGGGGAGGAGGTCAGCGAGAGAGGGGAGAGGTGCAGAGGGTCGAGGGGGGGTGCATGGCGTCGTGGGGGCGTCCAGGGGGAGGAGGAGGCAGCCAGGCAGGGAGGAGCTGGCCTCCTCGGCCGCGCGCGTGCGAGCACGCAGCTGCTCCTACTGGCAGGAGGAAGACGACAGGGAAGGAGGCGGTGGTGGGCTGGGCCAGTTGGCTTGGCTGCCAGCTGTGCCGGCCAGGTGGGCTGCACAGTAGGTAGGTCCAGGTAAGTCTCTCTCTCTCTACCTTTATTTCTGTTTTCTATTTCTATTATTCTGTAGTCTTTAGGGCTTTATTAAAAATGCCAGGGCATTTCCAAAAATCACCAAACTGCTCATGCCCACTGTTTGGAATATAACCAACATGGAACATTTCAGTTTAGGATTATTTGGACATTTAAAATATTTTATAGAATTTAAATGTCCAAATTCAAATAGAGTATGATTTAATTCAGAGCCCAAATATTTCATGGAAAAATGTGCATCACCTCCGGCTACTGTTTACAGTATTTTCCAGAAATGATGAACATTTTTGAAAGTCATTTGGATTCACTGAAAATATTTTAGTTGAACCGAGTGGATTCCTTAGCTGCTAGGGTTTAGGCAATCCCCATTTCAAGTTTCATAAAATTTAAACATGATGCATGGATGCTAAAGAAAAAAACAAGCAAGGCCTGAACTGGGGATGTGACAGGAGAAGATGAGCCCGACGCCGACAACCTAGTCGTGCTGTTCGGACAACCGATCGAGTCCTTAAGGCCTGCCCTAGCCATCGACCAAAATACTTTGGTGTCCCCAGAAGTTCTTCATTGCCTTTTGGGAACACGCTCCAACGGGATTGTGGCCAACAACCCCCGCAATGGTCATCATCGCTACCCCGACCCTGCAGCCCCTCAACTCCATCTAGCTAACCCGGACGGTGAAACCCGTGGAGAAGCCTCGACGTCCACAAGGCATGCTCGCTTAGATATAAACGAGATAGACTAAGTCACTCGAGTAGTACAGAGTCTCAGTATGTCCACGCCCTATAATAGTGTGACCTTGTAAATAAACGCATCCTGCTTGTGTGCCTCTGTTTTGAATAGTAGCCTTGCATAAATATATTAGTGTGTGGTTGCATTTTTTCCGGGCACAGCTACCAAAGCCACCCCGGCGACACCCACAGTAATACATCACTTTTGTGAGATATGTGTATCTATAGCATTGACCCCGACCCCATAGAGCAGATTCGACAAACTAGTAGCCCCACACCGTAATCAATAACCCAGCCCCAATGCTATATAAAAGGTCACCTCGTGACCTTGCCAAGTATCTCTCACCTTGTGCACAACTCTCACAACCATTTCCTTGCCATGCCGAGCCCCAGTATTTATCTGAGAACTCCAGATGCAACCCCAGGTAGCTTTGTTAAAATATTGTGGGACTTTACCTGCAGTACCATGAGTGCTATCCATCCACCCTAGTACGAGTTGCTCAAAGCAAGGATCACCCCATCATCCTCGAAATATTGGGCACTGGTGCACATCCCTCCCACAAACCCAAACCAAGACCTAACGGAAGTCTCCTTCATGGGGAAATCTATGCCGACTCCGCAAATGGCCATAGAAGCTGCTGCATACGAAGCACTTGCCCGCCTTTGATTTGCGGTACCCTATGCCAGCGAACGAGGGTATTATTATTTCCCGAGTTGTGCAGCACCCGGAGAAGTAACCTCTTTTCCCGGTGGATGAATTGAGAGAGACCCAGTACTGGCCAACCTTGCCCAGTATGTCATCGCGCAAGAGTGTTTGACCCAGCGGGTAATGGGTTATCTCTAGAGCCTCGCTGATATAAATCCTCAGATCGCCATCGGCAAACCACTAAGGCCCGACCAGGAGGGACGCGTTCATTGACTAGTCAATCCGCTTCCCCCGATAGAAGAAGAGTGTGCCCCTATACCAGAGATGTTTTCTTAGGACCCTGTCTATTTGCCGTTTTCATTGTAGGCGTCACTGCTGTAATTATTGTCCCAGCAATTATTTATGTGTTGCAGCTTATGCTTGTACCCTAGGTTTGTGCTATGAGTAAACTATTTGGCTCCAGCTTATGGTAGTATTATTTTCAAAGCAGCCCTTAGCAAATCTCGAGGACGAGATTTTTCTTAAGGGGGGGTAGTGTTGTAACACCCCAAAAATTTAACCATGATTTATCCATTAAAATTTTGCCTTGGTAAATTAAAAAATTTACTATCTGGATTTTCTTTTGATTCAGAATCACTCTTTTCTCCTGAATTGTGAAGTTTTCACCCCAAGTGAAAACTTTTCAAAAATATTGTTGGACTTATATACCCTCTCAAGAAACTTTTATTTTATAAGTGTAATTATTTATATGATTATTTTCCCTGAGCTTTATTTCTTTTAAAAATGATTTTTATAAGCTTTAGAGCCTCTTTTGCACTACAACCCTTTCAAATACTTCTTTAAAATCCCCACCAAAATTTGGGGATGTCATGTGATGTTTCCACACCACTTTTAGGCAAAAAAATGTTTTAGTCATTTGCAGATTTTGAGCCCTACACCAAATTTTCAAATCTGGTCCAGTTTGCAATTTTGCATTACAACCTATTTAAATATTTATTTAAAACTTCCACCAAAATTAGGGGATGTTAGTAGTAGTGTATAGTTCAACTTTATGCAAAAACCCATTGCTGTTCTTTGGAAAATTTGAGCAAATCACCCTCATCTTCATTCTGGTCCAGCTTGGTGATTTGTACTGCAACCATAGTTTTTCTTGCTCATGTTGCCTTGGGTTTTGTCCTGCTTGTAGTACACTCTACCAAACCCTTAAGTCCAGGAGATTAGACCCATTGGAATATATTTAGTCCATGCAATAATAGCCTTTAGTTTCTGCCCAGATTTGGTTTTCTCAAAAACTTGCACTAACAAGTTTCTGGTTTTGCCCTAACAACCTTGCCATCATCACTTGTATCTAAAGAGACTGTGATCTAGAGTTTTTGGCCACCCCAAGAGATGCCTAGATGCCCATGACATTCTGTCGAGCACCTTGTGTGCATGGTCAGTTTTGACATAGTTTTTAGCTTGCACATTGGACCTGCTTGCTTTGCCTAACAAGCATGTCTCATGGCTCTACCTTAGTCTATAACCCCACCCTGCTAAACCTCATGTGGATTGGAGCCCCCTGGCATGCCTTGGCATTTTGCCGAACACATAGCATGCGTGCTCTGGGGGCGCCCAGAGCGCACGTTTTGCACGCGCGCGTAGCCGAGCCGTCGCGTCGCGCCCCTGGCCTTTGCTCGCCCGTAGGGCCACGCCCCGGCCTCGCCCACTCACCAAAACCCTCCAGGCCGCCCCTGGAGCACCACAGCGCCGCCGTCAGGTCGGCCATGGCAGCTAGCGGCCGGCCACAGCAGGCTCATGCCATGGACGGCGCCGCCCGAGCCACCTTTGCTCGCCAGCTCGCCCCTAGAGCAGTGCCCGCTCGTCAGCTAGCCTCTGTCGCCATTCCCAGCCTCGACATGTCGCGCTGCAAGCTACAGAACGGTGGTTCGCCGTTCCTATCCACTGCCGCCGTCGATCCTATCCACGGCCGCCGTGGGAACCGACCTCTCCGGGCTATAAATTGCCCCTCCGATCACGCTTAGGCTCGTCAGCAACCTTGTTTGAGTAGTAGGGAGCCCCCCTTCCTCCCAGTTGGTCAGAGGCCATCCTCTTCCCCAACTCCGGCAGGATCGGCCGCCGCCATGCTCTAGCAAAATCCGGCCAAGGCCGAGGCCCCTAACCCCTCCCGTGCTCCCATCCTCTTCCCCTCGACATTGCGGAGCCACCCCACCTCTTAAACACGATCGAGAACCACCGAAGCTCTAGTCCCCAATTCTCCCGAAGCCGCCGTCCGCCGCGGAGCTCGTCGCCGGCGACCCCCTCCACCCCCGCCAACCTAGCAACCACCGGGAGGACCACCCTGGACCAGCGGATCCATCCCTGCCCTCAAATTCCCGTGGGGAGCCACCGTTCGTTGACGGCGATCGCCGGAGCCCCACCTCCGCTCGGACAGAGGAGAAAGGAGGCGCGACGACTGGTCAAACCTGACCAATGGGCCCAAGGGACCCACTGTCAGTGACCCCGAGTCGATCCACGCTGGCATAAGTGAAAGCGTAAAACCCAGAGTACATTTCCCCCATGAACCATTTTCTTTTCTGTTTTTTTCTTAATTATTAAAAAACAGATTTTTGAATAAACTTTGACTGACTATAACTTTTTAAATATAAGTCCAAATGATTTGATTCTTTTTCTGTTGTTTCTCAAATTTGGTCTAGTTTATTTTCGTATTTAATTCAAAATTTTCCAAACAACTTTTTTGTACTGTTTTGAAACTAGGTGTTGATTTGAGTTTTCTTAAAATAGGATTTTGAAGAAGGAAGCAACTTTCAAAAAATGCACCCCACTTGCATACTCTTGAAGGCAAGCATTCTGTACCCTGGCATAATATTGTTGTGTGTTGTTTGGTACAGTTACAACACCACCTTAACACGAAGTATTTGTTATTTTATGTGATGATATGATCATACTCATGAGTGCATAATGAATGTTTCTTGCTGCTGGAATTCGATATGCTTGTGATAGTAATCACCCTCGTATGCCTTTCATGCCTATCGGAAGGAATCCGGGAAAGCCTCTGTCTTGGGTAGACACGAGCTTGTCTCTAGTCTTTGTCAAGACGGTTGTGTCCGGTATGGCATAGTGAGGTATGATGAGTGGTGATTCTGTCTGTTGGTTGAAACATATTTGTTGTGCTAATCATGCAGGGAATACTTAAACCTCCTGAGTCAGCCATAGATCGAGTCTTGTTCCAGTAACCCCCATACTTGTTTCGTACTACCACTTGTCCCTGCCATAGGTAGGGTACGGTTCAGTAAGTTGTCAACCCCTTCCTAGCACACACCATACAGAGAGGCCATCGTGTAAGATACCGGCTGCATCAGGTAGGCATGCCACCTGGTCCGGGGGCATGGGTGTTTCTGGTTGTAGCCGAGGGGGTAGCTCCCATAGTTTGCGTGTGTTATAAATTTTGTGATCCCATGCTAGTCGAGGTTGTAGCATCCCCACTTAGAGTTTTGATTAACGAGTGTCGTGGGTGATTCCAGACACCGATATGTCAGGCTGGTGTGTGCGGTTAGGTGTGTTTTCAATTAAAAGACCATATACGGAAATAGTCCCGATGGACTAACAGAAATCCGTTACTCGTGGGTAAAGAGTGCACCCTCTGCAGAGATTATATCTACTCAAATAGCCATGTCCATGCTTAAGGACTACAGTCTGGGATGGGTCATGTGTCGGTCTTCGTGTCGGTCTTCGGAGGAAAAATTACTAAATCCGAACATGGATCATGACTTGTGACTCTTGATGATTATGATTACTATTATTATGGACTAACCATTTACATTATTTGAATTATTGAGTATCCCCGGGACGGTTCTACCCCCTGGATATTCACTGTGATTATTTTCTTATAAGCCCTTTATGTGGTGTAGGTCAGACACCCGACTGTGGCACGTATGTCATTAAAATTACTTATAAGCCCTTTATGTGGTGTCGCTCAGATGCCCGACTGTGGCATGCTTGTTATTTAAACTACTTATAAGCCCTTTATGTGGTGTCGCTCAGATGCCTGAATATGGCATGCTTGTTATTTAAACTACTTATAAGCCCTTTACGTGGTGTCGCTCAGACGCCCGACTGTGGCATGCTTGTTATTTAAACTACTTATAAGCCCTTTATGTGGTGTCGCTCAAACGCCCGACTAAGGCATGCTTTAAATTATTATCATTTCGAGGCGTCGCTTCAGACACCCGATCGGTGCATTCTATTTCTACTCCAGTATTGCCTATTCATGCTGTATATGAATAACTTGCTTATGTGCATCATGGATTTTATTTTGTGACTGACGTTGTGATCATAGAATATTTCAGAGCATGATTATAATTTGTTATATTATACCTGTGTTCATAATGTTTGTGAGTACACTACTAGGAAAAGAGCTATAGATGGGATGGGTACTAATGGCGCACCTGTCAGGTAGTGCGCCACTACTATATACTAATGGCGCACCATTAGTTGATGCGCCATTAGTGTGGAAGACACTAATGACGCACCAGACACACGGTACGCCAGTAGTAATAATTTTCTTCCATTTTTCCATACATACTAATGGCGCATCCGAGCGAAGTGCGCCATTACTAGTTCTAACTAGTAATGGCGCACTGGACACAGAGTGCGCCATTAGAATATATACTTTTTTTGCAAAACTTCTAGTGGGTACTAATGGCGCACCGCACCCTCCCCCACTCCATCGCCGCCAACGAGCACCCGCACCCTCTCCCCCGCACCCTCCCCGGCCCGCTCCACCGTCACAAATGAATGCAACTCAAATTGCAAAAAAAAACAAATTTGATGATATTTTTTCATATTCATAAATATTTTCAAATAACAAATTTGATGATTTTTTTTTCAAATAACAGATT
>NC_057810.1:377335674-377336250 GCF_018294505.1 Triticum aestivum | reverse complement strand
TCCACCGGCCGCTGCCGCCGACCCCCGTCCCGCACCCTCCCCCACTCCACCTCGCCGATGACCCACCGCACCCTCCACTCCACCTTTTTCATATTCATAAATATTTTCAAATAACAAATTTGAACATATTTTTTAAAAAAATTATTACTATTTTTATAAAAAAATATTACTGTTATGATTTAAACAAGTTTGAAGATATTTAAACACAAATAAATATCAAACAGCATTTTAAATGCATAAAAATAAAAATTGGGGAGCCTAGGAATCGAACCCAGGACCTCCTAGTGTGTGTGCTGCGTGCTGACCAGTCGGGCTAGTGGGCGGGTTCTGATCTAGACTGGGTTAGGTGGAATATAAACTGAGGCTCGAACTGTAATAAAAAAACATACTAATGGCGCACCGCTGCGGGGTGCGCCATTAGTAATCTCCCCCTAGCTAATGCCACCCTCTCCCTCGCCAGATCCCTTCGCCTCTCTCCCTCGCCAGATTGACCCCCGCCGCCGCCGCTCCGACCCCCGCCGCCCCCGCACCCCCGCGCCGCCCACCACGGCAGCTCCCCCGCGCCGCCGCCTCGCC
>NC_057810.1:377319845-377335264 GCF_018294505.1 Triticum aestivum | reverse complement strand
GCCCTCACGCCGGACTCGCCGCCCACGCCCAAGCTCAGGCCCGCCCCCACGCCCTACGAGGCGCACCACCGGTCGACCAAGTCTCAGACGTCCCCGTCCCCGCCACCGCCGGACTACGCGCCGCCCCCGCCCCCCAGGCCCAAGCCGTAGCCTAGGCTATCCAAGCTCGAGGTATCCCCCTTTTTCTTCTCTCTAAATTTTCAAAATTAACAAATGTTCACAAATCTTTACATTTTGCTCTCTGAACTGTCCAAACTGTCCAAACTATAATTAGTTTTTGCCCTAAATGAAATTTGACAGTGGAGTACTGTCCAAACTGTATTCACTATCCAAACTGCATCTAAGAACCCATGGTTGTGCTTATTTCTGAAGATGGAATGAACTATGACCTCCTGATCACAGAAAAAAACTTGTGTAGCTGATATTGCAATGTTAAGTGAACTGTTGAGTGTACTCTTGAGTGTACAGAAAAAAACTTGTGTAGCTGATATAGCAACTGATAGGTTTCCTCTCTCGTTGCCCCAGTGAGGACCATGATGATCATGGCACTAGAAAATATTTATTGCTTAATTGTCTCTTGCAGTTTTTCTATGAAAATAATGACAGATGGAATAACATGATCACATTTGCTTCAAGTAGATAGGCTTTGCGCATTTTGTGTTGTGATAGGTATGTGGTGGCCGTTGTTGCACTTGTTGGATGTACACAATTCTGTTGGTCTCATGTGTCATGTGTAACGTTCCTCTAGTGAATTGGGCAGTTGTATTGTACTAGTGTGTCTCTTCCTGCCAATATGAATGCTGTTGAATAAGAAAAATAAAAGTCTGGGAACCGATCTTGTGAATTTCACTGCCAATCTGATAATCTGAATGTTGCTGGATAAGAAACATACAAGTTTGGAACTTCTCTCTCTTGTGAGCTTTGCTGTCAAACTGAATGTTGCTGAATAAGAAACGTACTACAAGTTTGGGACTTCTCTTATGAAACACAAGCTGCTTCATCTTTTGCTTTGGATCAGATGGAATAACATGATCACGATGTTTCTTTTTAATCAGTAAACCTAGGTGTTCGTCACCTGTGGCCTTAAGATCGATAGAAATGTATGTTGCTATTTTCTGTTGATTCTTTCTGGCCAGTTCATTCATCATTTAGGGCTTGATGTATGGAGACTTGTCTACTTGCTGCTAATACAACATAATATTTGATATGAGCAGGGTGAACAACCTTCAGGTCCCGGGAATCTACTCAAGGCTGCAGACACTTCTTGTCTCACTTCTTTTATCATCGGTATAATATTCATATTAAGGAGTTTCTGTAAGTTCATTGTTCTTATAAGCATCAGGACTTTTTTAATGGAAATTTATAGTATGTTTGAGGGTGAACATTAAGCAATGTTTGTTGTCAAACAAATTAAGAATCTTTTTAATTTATGTATTTACTATTTTTTTTATTTTACTGATCAAGATGGTGTATTTGAGCTCGGGAGCAGAGAATCCACGTCCTGAACTCCTGATTTGTCCCTCTATGCATGGTGTGCATATACTATTTGCCTATTTGGTAAAAAATAGTTTAGTTGCCTATTTGGTATGCTTGTCATGTCACTTGTAGTACAAGCTTAGTTAGGAGTACTCCATCTAGTAGTAATTAATTTGTGTGGCTGTGGAAGTCACTTGCTTTGGCATAGTAATGTTTTTTGTCTAGTATTATTTTGTGGTGGTGTGGGTAGCAAGGTGCATGCTACTTGTGATCTTCTGAAATGTCGACCCATTGGGGACTTCTTACGTGGGGATAATGATTTTGCAGGTACCCCGAGAGGCCCTTGAGTTTGCCGGAATGTCGATTAACTTCCGTTCCGGCAAATTCGGGTACTCATATGTCCTATTTTCAGCAAAGCTCATGCTGAAATTTTTCGTGAATTTTAGCATGACTTTGCTAAAAATAGGACATATGGGGTACTTGAGACTAATACATGGACCGGGGTATCTTAGTACTTAGTTCAGTAGGATCAACTGCCCCTTTATTCTTGCTGCATTAAACCATAGGTGGCAATAGAGCCAAGTGGTCTTTCCTTTTAAGCGTCGTACCTTTTTGTTTTGCTAATGTGTACTAGGTGCTCCCATCTTCTGTGTCATTGTTACCCTAATTTATAGTCCAGTACAATTGGCCTTTCAGTATAGCCTGTCATCATGCATGTTTTATGATCTGTTGTAAGGGTACTAATTGGTCTCTTCTGCTGCTTATCAGAGATGGGGGGAAGCAGCCACCACCGCTCTGTGACACCGCAGCATGAGTTGGAGGCTTCTGAGTTCTTCAGTATCATACTTGGGACTTCAGTATCATCCATGACGCAGGTATATAAAACGAGAGATCTCCCCTTCACCCATCTCTTTATGATATCTGTTGTTTGCTACATCACTCATTGTCCCACACTGCAGGGGCTGCCTGACAGTTTTATGAACATGCTGGGTGAAGATCTGCCAAATAATGTGAAGCTGCGACAGGCCGACAGCGAGTTTCGTAGGCAGTGGGATGTGGAGTTGTTGATCAAGGAGGGCCACATGTACTTGTCTCGTGGGTGGGAGAAGTTCTACCGTGCCTATGACCTGTGGCTGGGGTACTTCCTTCTCTTCAGGTACGACGACGCAACCACCATGCTCATCGTGAAGGTGTTCAACGCGACTATGTGTCGCATGCGCTACGCTGACGATGATGATGCCGGTACGTTCTGCCTCTTCTTATTCCTCTACATTTGGCTTTGTCTCACATTGATTGTTAATGGTCATTGTTGCATTTGGACAGGTAATGGGAGCAGCAGCAGTGACACTGGCTACAGCCAAAGCAGCAGCGACTATGGCTGTAGCAAAAGCAACACCGATTCTGGCTTTAGAGAAAGCAGCAGCGATTTTGGCAGCAGCATAGACAACAAAAAGGATGATCCGTACTGGACTGCCGGAGAAGAGGAGCAGAGTGGGGATGAGGAGCTGCAGGATGACGATGGGTATCAGGCTGAGGATGACCTAGCGCTGGTGGTGGCTGACCAAGGGCAAGAGATGGTGGTGGCTGACCAAGGGCAAGAGATGGTGGTGGCTGACCAAGGGCAAGAGATGGTGGTGGCTGACCATGGGAAAGAGATGGTGGTGACTGACCATGGGCAAGAGATGGAGGTGGCTGAGGATGACCTAGTGATGGTCGTGCCCGTCCTACCTGAAGGTGGCCTCGCGATGGTGGTGGTGCCTGACAATGACCACGCACCGGTGGTGGCGCCGGCGATCCCACAGCTGGGCGACATGACCACGCCAATTGTGGTAGAAGACTACATCCCACTGCCTCCACCGCCTCGCCGCTCTTGGTGCATCAGACTAAGGAAGGAGAAGGAGAAGAACAATGAGAACTGAACTATGTCAGGTATGTCAGATCTCCAAAATGATATATATATATATATATATATATATATATATATACTTAGTTACCTATGTTATCTCTAATATGCTTAGTTTCCTAGAGGTTAGCTTCATTTTACCTAAGTTGGCTCTAATATGCAAACTTAGGGCTTATATGCTTAGTTTCCTATAGGTTAGCTCCAAAATAACTTATGTTAGCACAAAATGATCAAGTTTACATAATAAGCTTATAGACTTTTTCTTATTCTTCTTCTTTTCCAAAATGACATAAGTTAGCTTCATTTTACCTAAGTTGGCTCTAATATGCTAACTTAGAGCTTATATACTTAGTTTCCTATAGGTTAGCTCCAAAATAACTTATGTTAGCACAAAATGATCAAGTTTACATAATAAGCTTATAGTCTTCTTATTATTCTTCTTCTTTTCAAAAATGACATAGGTTAGCTTCATTTTACCTAAGTTGGCTCCAAAATTCTTCTTATTCTTCTTCTAGTCTTCTTCTTCTAGTATTCTTCTAGTCTTCTTCTTCTTCTTCTAACTTCTTGTTTATCATTTTGCAGATTTGATTTAATTCACGGAACCTTGCATGGATGGAGTGCTTCTTTTCCATTTGTGTTTTTATTTTGTATCAATGTGAAACTTTTGTGAATTGATGGATAACGGTGTTGGATGAACAATGTGAAACTTTTGTAATATGTAATGATGGAACTATGATTGTTATATGGATGCTTGTTGTATATATATATATGTTGCCTATGGTTGTTATATGGAACTATGTGTTGGCTATGTGTTGGCTATGTATGTATATCTCATATGTGAAATAGTGACCTGAAATTAAGAAAGAACCAAAAAAATTAAAAAATTGTTACTAATGGCGCACTACCATATGGTGAGCCATTAGTGTAGCAGACACTAGTGGCGCACTGTGGGCAAAACTAATGGCGCACTGCGAGGTGCGCCATTAGTATACCAGATACTAATGGCGCACGTAAAAAATACTAGTCGCGTGATACTAATGGCGCACCAGTAGTGCGCCATTAGTAGGCAAAACCGGTGCGCCATTAGTAGGCCTTTTCCTAGTAGTGGTACATTCAAAAGTACTCACTGGCTTGTCCCTGGCTATTGTCTTGGCCAGATTTCTTGCATGGAGAGGAGCATTGCGATGACAGCCCTGGAACCTACACAATGGTGATAACAGTCTCACGAAGATAGGAGTTATCCAGGTCAGCTGTTCCTGTGGGAAATGGAGTCCCATAGACGCTGATGAACCACAAACCGCTTCCGCCATCAACCACTAGAAACCTTGTGTTGTACTCATAGGCCAGAATGGTCTTGTACTTCATATTATGTATTTTGCTTGGAGTTTCTATATCAAGTTGGTGTCTCGCCAGCTAACAGTAATCCTGGGGCTGGTGAGCACAAGGGCCATTTTCTGGGAAATTAATATCCCGAAAATCCGGTCGTTGCACCACGCGGCCTCAAGAGCACTTGTTGCCCAAACCTTTCGGCATGGTTTCTTCCGGCCGACTGCTCTTGAAGAGGCCAAAGAGTTGGTCCAGAAATGCCAAGGTGCCAATGATTCCGCTCCAAGCCGCATTTGCCAGCTTCTGCACTCAAGACTATCCCAATTGCTTGGCCATTTGTTGTTTGGGGTTTGGATATGGTGGGGCCATTCAAGACAGCCCGTCGCGGCAAGACTCATCTGCTTGTCGCTGTGGACAAGTTCACCAAGTGGATAGAGGCCAGGCCAATCAAGAAACTGAATGGGCCGACTGCCGTGACCTTCATCGCTGACATCACCACTCGGTATGGCATACCACATAGCATCATCACCGACAATGGCATGAACTTTGCCAAAGAAGCCTTGGCTCATTTCTGCGCGACACAGGGTATCCAACTGGACTTAGTGTCCGTTACCCTTCCACAATCAAACGGCCAGGTTGAGAGAGCAAACGGCCTCATCTTGTCCGACATCAAGCGCCGACTGGTCGAGCCTCTTGAGCGTTCGGCCGGCTGCTGGATCGACGAGCTGCCGACCGTCCTCTGGAGCCTACGCACAACTCCGAACAAGTCGACCGGCTTGACGCCTTTCTTCCTCGTCTACGGTGCTGAAGCCGTCATCCCGACGGACATAGAGTTCGACTCCCCACGAGTCACCATGTACACCGAGGAGGATGCCAAGGAGGCGCGAGAAGACGGCGTTGACCTGCTAGAAGAAGGCCGGCTGTTGGCACTCATCCGGTCCGCCACCTACCAGCAGAGTCTACGCCGATACTACAACCACAAGGTGAAGCCAAGATCCTTCCAAAAGGGAGACCTTGTGCTCTGGCTGATCCAATGAACAGCCGGCCAACACAAGCTCTCGGCGCCTTGGGAAGGCCCCTTCATCATTAGCAAGGTGATGGGCAACGACTCCTACTATCTGATCGACGCTCAGAAGCCCAGAGCACGCAAGTGAGATGATTCAGGCAAGGAGACGGAGAGTCCGTGGAATGCAAACCTCCTCCTGAGATTTTACAGTTGAAAGCAGTATGTAGCACACTACCTTTTGTATTATGTATAAAGACTCCGGGTCCCCCGAGACGAACTCGGGGACTGCCCTCCTTTTATCTATATGATAAGTATTATGCCCATGAGTATGTTTCTGTTTTATGATTTCCACCTGGCACCGGGTCGACTAGTCGGCCTGGAGGTTTGCCACCCTCTACTATATGCCGCCTCCCGCAGCCGGACAAGTAATGTGTTGGTACCTAAAACTTCTTCTGTCAAAAGCCATAGTTTGCAGAGCGGCTGCATGGCGGGCAGAAGCGACAAGACAGTGACCACATGAAAAATGGTTAAAGAAAAGGCACATATAACCAAGGTCGGCACCATACCTGCCCGGCCAGATGCCGAGCAGCCGGCCGGCCGGCCTCTCCCTCCCTTGCAAAAACCTCCAAATGGCTAAGTACTTACCCTCCCACAAAAAAGCTAAGTACTCAAACCAGCCGCAGTCCGTAGAGCGGCTGCTTGGCTGGCAAGAAGATAGCTAAGGGAGGGCAGCAAAGGAAAAAAACAAGGAGTTCACGCAAGGAAGGCTAGAGATTGGCCGGCATTCAGCAAAGTTTAAGATACACCCTATGGGTGGAATTGTGCGAACTTACCAAAAGTGTTCAGACTAGCAAGCAGGAAAAGAAAAAAGATAAAATCCCTAAGGAGCGGCGGAGGATTCCGGCTGGGCGCTGGGGTCGGCAGTGCCGGTTGGCGCAACAGACTACTCCAGCTGAATGCTAGGGTCGGTAGTGCCGGTTGGCGCAGCAGACTGCTCTGGCTGGATGCTCGAGTCGACGGTGCCAGTTGGTGCAGCAGGTGGCTCCGGCTGGACGACGGAGTCAGCTGCGCCGATTGGCGCGACAGGCGGCTCTGGCTCGATGACGGAGTCAGCTGCGCCGATTGGCACGACAGGCGTCTCTGGCTGGACCCTGGAGTCCGTGAGGCTAGTCGGGGTGGCGGAAGGCTGGATGATGGAGTCGGTGGCGTCTCTCGGAGGCATGGGCGGCTGGTCGGTCACCACCTGGCCGCCTCCAGGAGTAGTCGGCGCTTTGGATCGTGGGTCGTTGCTCGAGGCCCGGTCGGGGTTGGGCTGATCATCAGCACCAGCCTCCGGCATGTCGATGTCGCTGTCCTCGTCCTCCTCCTCCTCATCATCATCCTCATCCTCCTCCCCCTCCTCGCCTTCATCGCTGGAATCGATGACTTCGACTGAGTCCTCACTGTCCTCCGGGTTCAGCCCGAGCCACTCTTGCGGGGCTTTGCCACCTTCCTCGACCACCTCCGGAATGAAGGTGCTGGTGTCGGTGAAGTCGGCGATCGCCGCTGCCCCGTTGACAACTTTGGCTTCCCCCGCTGCCAGCTCCTCCTGTGCTTCCAGCTGGAACATGGCTAGCTGGGCTAAGTCCAGCCCAGGATACCATGCCTTGACAAACTCAAGGGCGCGGTGTGCTCCTGCCCGGTCTGCAGAGCCCTTCCAGGCCTCCAGGCGGCCGGCCGCCACCTCCAGCCAGTTGGCGGTCCGGCTTGGAGTGCGCGGAGCCGGCAGGCCTGGCTAGAGGGAGGAAATCGCCTGGGCCCGATGCACTGAAGACGGCGCAACACTTGATGGGCGGGCCGAAGAGGGGCCTAGATACTAAGGATCTGCTCATTCAGGGTCCAGGGGGCATTAGCAGCAATCTGCGCACCTTCCGCCCTCCGCTCCTTGCACTGGGCCTCTATGGCTTGGCTCGCGGCAACGGAGTGACCCGGGAAGAAATCCGTTTGGGCAGAAAGCAAGGAAAAACAAAGTCAGAAACAAGCAGTCGGCTTAGAAGAGGCCGGCAGCTCAAGACGACGAACAAGACGAATGAAACTCATCGTCGACCAGGTCCTCGATGCTGCTGAAGCAGGCCGTCGGCAAGCTTGGCGACCAGTCGGTCCCTCTCCTCGGTCAGCTTACTACACTCCGCCTCCTTGCCGTGCAGAGCGGTGTTCGCCTCGCCCAGCTGCTGCTACAAGGTAGCCTTGGCCTCTGAAAAAAGGGAAAGAAGAAAAGAGCATGAGTCAAGCAGACAAAACGAAGAAAGAAACACTGAGGAGATTCGGCCCGAACCTCGCGGACTATAGCCCGTGGGTGTGCCATCGCGCCCCGCAGAGAAAAGGTAATTAGTAAAGGAAGAAACACTGAGGAGATTCGGCCCGACTGCTCAGCAGTTGGCCCGAACCTCGGGGACTACAGCCCGCGGGTGTGCCAGCGCGCCCTCGCGAAGAAGGAAGTCAGAACTTACTCCGGCTCTCGGATAGATGGGCGATCTGCGTCTCCAGCTCCCGAACCCTAGAGTTGAAGGAGATGACGCGGAGATTATGGTAGTCCTGCAGAAGGGACATCAGACAAGTCAACATTCGATATATATAAGTTGAAGTTCCGGACCGCCTTCTCAGCAGCCGACCCGAAACTTGGGGACTACACCCAGTGGGTGCGCGAGCGTGCCCCCACGAAGAAAGCAAGAAGATCTAAAAGCGATGGAAACTTACGTGAATGGCTGCCCGCAACTCTAAGAAGGCCTCATTGCAGCGCCTGAGGTCCTCGGCTTTGGCCCGGAGCTTGGCCTGGACGTCAAGGGACGCCTGGTTCAGGGTGCCCGTCCCGCCCCCATGTATCCAGCCTGCGAGCGCGACGCTGGTCACCTCGGTGTCATGGACCGACGAGCTCGTGGCGCCGACCTCCTGCGGCCGTGGTGCTGAGGCCGCCTTCTCAAGGCGGCGGCGCGCGGGTGTGCGGACCTCAGGAATCAGGTCCGTCACCACCGTGTCCTCGACCGGTGGCACCGGTGGTGCAGCCGGCTGCTCGTCCTGCGTCCCGCTGGCTGGTGGCAGTGGCGGCGGCGACGGCGGCACGAAGATGTCCGGCATGGCTACGTCGCCGCCCTCCTGCTCCCGGATCTAATGATCGTCGCCGGCTCCTCCGGCCGTCGCCACAAACTCAGGTGGAGGCGGTGCAGTGTTCAGGGGCGTCACGAGCAGCGGCTCTTGGCTGCGTGCGGCCTCCGCGAGCCGCTCCTTTTCCGTGGCATCGGCCTCAGCCTGCGCGAGCACCCTCTCAGCAGACGCAGCGGCCTTGTCCGCCTGCTCCTTGGCCAGACGATCGGCCTCTTCCTCACGCGCCTCCCGCGCGTTATGCTCTGTCGCCTCCCGGAGGTCGGTGGCCGGGTCAATTCGCCGGATGGTGGAGGAGGTCGCCGCCAACCTGATGACTGAGGCGGCGCTCGACTGCTCGAGGGTCAGCTGGGCCTTGAAATAAAAAGACATGTCTGAAAAGCTCTCAAGCCGGATTGGCAAGAACACGGAAAATGTGAAAGGATACTTACGCCGACACCATGACGGGCACCTTCGGCTGCCTCTGGTGCTTGGCCACCTTGGTCGCAGCTACTTTCCGCCTGGTCGCCGCGGCCGGGTTCTTGGGCTTCTTCGGGGCGCTGCCGAACAGGGCAGCGCCCTGCTTCCGCTTGCGCTTGCCGCCACGGGCGGGCAGCCAGGTAGAGGGGCCTGCGCCGGTGTTTGTGGAGCTCCCAGTGGGGCGCGGCTGGTCTTCATCATGATCGTCGTCGGGCCAAGTCTCCATGTTGCTGCCCTCCTCGGAGCCGCCTGCTCCGCCACCACCGCCTGTTGCGTCGTCCACCAGGGCGGCCACCCCCAAGTCAGGGTCGTCCAAGTCGCTCACCGCCCTCCCCGGAAGGTTGTCATCACCCGGCCCCAGGAGAGCGGCCGTCATCGTGGACATATAAATCTACACTCCAGAAGGGAGTCACATCACGACAAGAACAAGACTAGAAAAACAGATCAGAAGGACAAGATGAAGAAACTTACGGCAGGCGGCGGATCGTCGCACGAGTACGGCCGCTTCCCGTACCGCCACACTGCCTCTGAGACCTTGAGGTCGGAGATCTCATTTAGCATTCGCGTGACCTCGGCAGTTGGCATCTGCTTCGTGCACAGCCGGCAGGGGTCGCGGTGCCCGCTCATCCGGAAGATTGGATGAGGGCGGCTTTGGAGCGGGAGAACCCGACACTCAACAAAGGCGATTAGGAGGTTGGAGGCCACGAGGCCCTCTGACTCCTGGAGCACTCGGGGTCGGCCGATGGCGGCCGCTGCGTTTGGCATCACCGGCTTCGGCTTGTAGCCCTAGTTAGGTCGGAGTCTGGTGGGATTGTCGGCCTCGTAGGACGGCAGGTTGAGGAAGTCGGCAGCTGGGTCTACGTTATCGATGTAGAAGTAGGACTGCTACCACATCTTCACGGACTGCGCCAGCTTGATGACGGGGAAGGCGTTCCGCTTCGCTGGTCGGCGCACGACAATGAAACCGCCGCACTCAGCCACCGTCTCCCTGGCGGAGGTGCCGAGCTTCCCATAGAAGAACGCTCCCCACAGCTCGAGTGTGGGGAGGATGCCATTGTAGCCCTCGCACGCTGTGATGAAGGCGGAGAGTAGAGTCACGGCGTTGGGCGTGAGGTGATGAGGTTGGAGGTTGTTGAAGTCGAGAAAAGAACAGAGGAAGCCTCTCACCGGAAGGCCGAAGCCGCGGAGGAAGTGCGAGTGGAAGACGACCCGCTCGTTTCCCCTCGAGGCCGGCGAGATCTCCTCCTCTGGAGGCACCCGCGCCTTGACGAATGCCACGTTGAGCATCCGGCGCGTGTCGCGGAGGAAGGATATGTGATCCTCGATTACTGTTGACCCGTCCCAGTTGCCGCCCTTCTCGCGTGCGATAGCTTCCGGCTGGCCGCGTGAGGACAAGGAGTGCGTCGGTGACGAACGACGGCGGCAGCCCCATGGCAGCGCTGAGCAGCAGCAACGGCAGTGGAGGAGAGGGCAGAGGAACAAGAAGAGTGGGAGGGGGCGCGCAAGCTTTGCCGCACCCCTCCCATCCCCCTACTTGTACCCCTCGGGCCACGAAGCCGAGGGGGCGGGGCATGGGTCGTGGGATTAACTGCGCCCACGACCCCACGTCCCCCATTTATCACGCGCATTTGCCACGCCACGAACGGTTGTGGGAATGGCAACCGCCTCCCTCGGCACAGCAGATCCGCCCGGTTGCCGAGCCGCGGTAGTGGCGGGCCCGGCCCACTAGCACGTCCCATCAGGGGTGTAGGATGGCAGGCTGGCCGGGCTGGCGTGCGCCGCGTGGCGCGTCTGTGGCGGGCGGCGGCCCGGGAAGCTTAGCAGGCATGCCACCTGTTTCCCGCCTTGGAGTTCAAAACCGACCAAATAGCTCTGCCTGGGCGAGGCCGGCTTCAGCAGTCGGCTAGCCACAAGACGGATCGACACCCTCCCGAAGCTCGATGAGGGGGGAAGCCGCTGAGACTTCGTGGCCCCTCGACCACAATGCCTCACTGGCTTCGGGGACTACTGTCGGAGTGATGGGCCACGGGTAGTTTCACCCGAGTCCCTAAATTTATCAAGACCTTGGGCCGGCTCCGCCTTCCTGCGCCCCAGCCGAAGCTCCGACCTCTAAGGGTCGGCTTGTCCAATGGCCGACTGCCAGTGGGAGGGCAACCACCAACAGGCGGAATCACGAGCGGCCGGCACCAGCCGGCCGGCCTCTATGGGACACGACATCTAGTAGGCGGCCGCCACGCACCCCTGTCAAGAGGACGAGATGGGGGCATGGCAACAGTGAAGCCCACACCCCCAAATCCTGGGGGCGACGTGGCCAAAGTGTCCCGTACGGGCGGAGATCTCCGCATGGAGTGGCACTGTTGCCACTCTCCCCTGACATCATTCTGGGCAGGTGGAGCCCTGCTCCCCACGACGGCCTGTCGGTATGGCCCGCACGCGGCGGGCCCTACCAGGCAGTGTCATCCCAGAAGACGGCGCACGCTGAACCAGACGGAGCTGAGGACGGCCGGCCTCTAGCAGGCGGCCATCCCCTCCCTCGAAGCTCGTGCACCATTAACCTGATGAGACCAGGTGTGGCTACAGTGACCTCCCACCAGGCGGCAGGGACTGTAGCCACACAGAGATGACCAAGCCAACTTCATTAGCGGCACGGCTACAGTGAGTAGCCACCAACCAAACCTGCCAGCGGCGGAAGCGGCCTGTCGGCTCCGTACCAGGCCGGTCGGTGGGGCCCGTCGGGCGGCGGGCCCCAGCAATCGGCGGAGAAGCCGGAGGCCGGAGATGCTGACGGCCGGGCTCAGCAGCCGGCCAGATTACCATTGTACCCCTGGGGGGTAGGCCTATATAAACCCCCCAGGGCACCCATGCAAAGGGTTCCAACTCCATTAGACCTAGCCACATTCCTAGGGCAGGAGAGAGCTAGCCTTGCCTTCTCCTTCCTCTAGCATACAACTCAAGGAGCAACCTTGTATCACTTGTGCCTTTAGTGATCATGCGGAGACCCCGCAGAGCAGGACTAGGGGTGTTATCTCCTAGGAGAGCCCCGAACCTGGGTAAAGTTCGCCGGCGTTCGTGTCTACGCCTCATCCCGCTTCCGGGCATCGGGGACGTTCTACTCGCTCCCACGATGATAAGCCATCCTTTGGCATATGTCGCACCCAACCCCCGACAAGTATGGGGGCGGTGAGGCATCCGCGGCAGCACAGCCGGCCACGAGAGGCAGGAGCATGCGGCACGACCGGCGCTACTTTGGGCGGCTGGAGCAAGAAGACCAGAGGTTGAACAAGCACTATGGCCGTTGGATGGACATCGTACGGTCACTTGAGCTAGAATCGTTCATATATTGACTAAGTTGACAAAGCCCTCCATACCCGTCAACTTAGTAGGCCCACAAGTCAGCCTCCCACTATGGTGGGTCCCAGCTGGCAGGGGGTATTCATTTTTTTGTGCGCAATAAGAAGGCACTTGCGTGCGAAGATATAGTTGGTGGGTCCGACCTGTTAGTGGAGGGAACTTTTTTTTGTGAAATACAGAGGCCCTTCTGGCGGGTCCCAGATGTCAGGTGGAGGAATCATTATTTTGCGCATAATAAGGAGGCATTTCCTTGTGTGCGGTCGTGGACCCAGCTGTCAGCCTCTCCACGTATAGTCCACTTCCGATGGATGTCGTTCGTTGACCAATTGATCACGCCGTGCCGAGAGAACCAAGGTGGTGGATGATGGCGAGGTCTGCGAAGGGAACGACATGGAGCCGGGGAAGACACGACAGTGGCTGCCCACGTGGTGGAGAGTACGAGGGTTGACTGGTTCGGCTACCATCATAGGAAAATAACAGGAGGTGTGGGTGAGTAGAGGGATAGATAGGCCAGGGATGTGAGTATGATGGGGCCGTGATGCCTGCCCGGCAGCACAGCTGGCCACGGGAGGCGGGAGCAGGCGGTTCTAATGGCGCTGGTTTGGGCGGCTGGGGCAGAAAGATCAGAGACTGAAGAAGCACGATGGCCGTTAGATTAACATCTAACGATCTGACGCTGGTAGAGGTGATTGTTGACTAAGTTTATTTTTTGAGAAACCCTGTGTACGCATGAACTTAGTAGGCCGACAAGCCAACCTCCAAATCTGTGGCAGACAACATAAAGCCCATTTGCTATTTTTTTATAATTTGCAGCCCATTTCCTAATTCTTAAGTAATTTATTATAACCCATTTTCTGCCCAGGACCACGGTCAAAAAGTTCAACCTTATTTTGCATATTTTGGTGGAGTCCGAACTGTTGTAATCCTGAAATGATAAACATTTTTTAAGAACTTATTGATTTGCCAAAACAATCGTTTTGTTTTTGTAAGCAAATAAGATGTGGGACAATTGAGTTGATTTAAGGAAAACCAGTGGTAAAAAAATCAGCGTTGGGTGGGGAAAAACAACAAAAATAAGGATGTAATTATGAAAAGGAAATTTTATGTGTTTTCAATATAATGATACGTGTATATGAACTACTAAAACTATAGGTAGAGATTAGAAAACGGGTGTAGGACATGCGTTTCAAGAGGAAAATAGAACTGGGTTGTGTGTTTGATTCAGTAAAAAAGCTGCTCGCGGATCTTGTAAGTCAAAATATCATTAATGCTGGCGGGCCAGAGGCCAGTAGATACCCGCTGGATCTTTGAGCCCCGTTGTTGTCATGGGCCGGGCCTATTAAAAACAAAACCAAGCCTGGGCAGTCTACAGCCCAGTTGAAACTTGCTCGACCTGAAAAAACAATATACGTGCTCAATAAATGAGAGAATTCTGCAAGTACAGACTGATAACTGGGATGCAACAGGGATATTGTTTTTTCATCGTGATAATAAGTGCATGCACTTGTTTCCAAAAAATTGGAGAACTGGGAATTCGAACGGCAGGTGCTTATGCTACCCATCAAATAAAAATCAAATGCGTCAAAATTCGTTTCGAAACAAATGATCTAGCTTTATATCCACGTCGACCGTCGGCATGATGGTTGGAAGCAAATGCAAGTTCATACCAAAAGATTGTTAACAACAATACCAACTTGTGGACGACAAGGTAGTACAAATACCAATACCAAACTAACTTATAATCTTTTTACTCCTGGTCCTACTGTTCGTCTGGTACAAAATCTTCCAGAGGACCAGCTCCCTCTCCTTCTCTTGCTCCAGGTACTCGATGTGGTACTGGTGCATCACCCAGTTGGTCCTCTGCTGGTCGAAGTTCTTGTTGGTGTATAGCACCAGAACCTTTTTGCTGCCCGTTTACCAGCCGTTGACCATCACCGGCAAGGTATTACCGGTCTTGTGCCACATCGCGTGCATGCCGCACTACGACTGTATCTTGCGATGTGTCCACATGCCCCTTTTGATAGCCCTGGAATTGTGCTGGAAGAAATGCTTCCTTAGGCCACTTAGTGTGATACCTGCAGTATTGTCGAATACAGGTTCATAGTTGGCATTTTCATAACATCTTTGGCATGTTGCAGTCACTTGTTTTGCTTTTTATTAACTATCAAATTGTAATTGCTTCACCAGGTCTGCGTCTAAAAAGAAAAATAAAGCTATAAACAAAGGAATATGTTTGTGCAAGTAGACGGTCGATGGTTTGGAAGTTTCCCAGGTTGGGTGTAGCATATGCCATGCTTGTTGTCGATGGTTGGTACGAACAAATCGATGGGAGGGTGAGATCTCGTGCTGTCAGCACTCACTTTGGCCTTAAGGTGCTCGATCAGCTCCAGATCCGTGGGATCGAACCTGACGCTAGCCGGCAGCACCAGCCAACCCTTCTTCGACTTGCTTCGATAATTCCAGTTATATGGTACTCAATGTATGATCAATCGACTATTTTAAGTGAATGATGAAAGATTTCGACAGATAAGTGGTACTCCAAATCTGAAGTCCAGAATACCCAAACACGCCTCCGGGATTCTTGTGTCACCTCACGCGCAGCGTGTTGTCATGTCAATTCAATGTGTGGACATGATGAATATTTTTTTTTTTGAAACTGGACATGATGAATAATTTGACCGACGTATACTAGTACAGCTACTGTACTACTTACTAGTCGTATTTAGTGTCACAATTTATACATAGGTTTAACTAACAAGT
>NC_057810.1:377316010-377319450 GCF_018294505.1 Triticum aestivum | reverse complement strand
TATATGTATATGTATATATATACATATGGGCTATTCTGTTACGCGTAACAGAATATTATTCTGTTACCCTTTTTGAACTTACGGTTTCTGGTGGTTGTACTGATGTTTTCGAAGCGGTTGAACTGATGCTTTGAGTTGTGTTTAACAGATCGTCTTCTTTAGTTCAAAAACTTTTTGTAATTTTTTGTCAGAACGGGGCATGTAATATATCGTTGGAAAGCTCTTGACAACCATATTTCAAGTATATTGAACATTTTTGCAAAATCATTATGGTTTAAGAGCAGTTTTGAAAAAACCATTTTTTTCAAAACCGAAAATGTGAATCGTATTTTGGACTCAATTTTCAAACCGTTTGTCGGAATCTTCCATATATGTATTGTTTTTTCTAATTCTATGTGTATGTTTGTTCTGAGCTATTTTTTGTAGAGTAATCTTCCATATATACAAAAAATAGCTTAATTGAACTTTTCAACATTGGATCCCCTAATTATACATAACAGCAGTTTATACAAACTAGTTCTCCATGGACTGATGTCCGCATTCCACTTGGACGGCTGCCAGTCACCATGATGGACGAGCTAGTGGCCAAGTGCGGCCAAAGCCACCGGGGGACTGTAGGTGCTTGTGCTTATTCTCAGCTACGAATTCGCACAAGGTGGAGGTGATTAGGGGAAGCATGGTTCATGGGTAACCTTCATCTTGCCGCCGGATACGGGCTGCTCGTGCTCGTGGACGCCATCGACCGGACTCGAGGTAGCACCACTCATGGACGGAGATCAATAGAGCCTAACATGCACTACAACCCAATCCAATCCTGTCATATAACAAGGAACAAATAATAATTTATATTTTGTTAATTTCTGAAGGCATCTGTACAACAAATTAGAACTTCAGAGAGGTATTTTTTCATACAAACTGTGTCCATGCTATAGGTTTGAATAAATTGAGAGAGAGAGAGGGAGAGTATTATGTACTAAATTCATGTGGAGAGCAGAGCAGCTGCGCGTCTAGGATGGGCTGCCCCGGAGTAAAGCTCGCTCCCCGCTGTTGGATGACTCAACTTGGACAGCACCCAGTGCTCGACCTGGACGGCGCCCAGCGCTTGACTTGGACGGAGGAGTTGGTACGCTCGGGAGGTTCCTCGCGTGTACGGTTCATCTTGTTGGGCTGCAAATATAGACACAAAAAATCACGTCAGAGCAAATCATCATAAACCTTTTTACAAAACTGCTTGCCAAATCCCGGTTTAATGAATTTACTATATAATCTACTGCCGAACTATTTATTTAACACAAATAGAACTTTTTTGTAATACACACTGATATAGCATACAACATATTCATAACATCACTTCTCCTAACTGCATTATGGTCTATCCATTCAAGAGAGTTTGAACTTGCTAGCCTCAACTCCTAATTGCAGCCATCCCATTAACTTTTACAAAACAATTCTCAATATGGAGCAAATAACAATAGGAAGGAGGCCTCCACCATGCACATACAACATCAACATGCTAGTTTTAGTGCCCTTTGTGAGCCTCCAAAGCAAATGTGTTACATCTAGGTGATATCTCTGTACTTATAAAGTTTTTGAAGGTGAACTATAGCAAATGTTTATAGTCCACATAAAAGTTTAAATACGTGTACTGCTCCATAGCAAATGTTTTATAGTCCACATGTGCATAAAAGTTAGCTTTTATTGAACAACAAAGAAGCATCACAAAAGATTATTTTAGTTCTTCTAGGCATATCAACAAACAGCTTGCGAGCAACAGGAATAGAATAAGTTCTCCCATGCAAACTGAAGAAGTTCTCTAAGCAGAAGAATAAACAACTAGACTCCCATCCTGGACCCTTAAAGATTAAATACGCAGATGCAAGCTTTTACTGGAATAAAGTTATCCACATTTGTGCATACTTGGCGCACCAGAGAACCTGCATTGCTTGATTTGTCAAGTAAAATGGCAGCACATTCCTGTGGCTCTTTTTTGGAGTGGTTGCTCTAAAGCACAGGTAAACAAATGCACAGTAAAATGGCAGCATTACACATACTCAAGAACTAACAGTTTATTGGAAAACGCAGCCAAAATTCTATTTTCATGCAAATTTTGTGTCTACTTATTTGGATATCTGCAGCAACCATGTCATACACTAAAGAAATATCTTCAAAATGAGACCAATCAAAGCACAAAGACAACCCGCAATCATCAACTAAAGTTGTGTTCTTCAGTTACTCTGACCAAGTTCAGTTTTCTTCAGAAAATATATGAAAATAGCATCCACTTCGCCATATATATTTTTAGCATGTATTGGGACGGATAGGTGATGAGAAGATGGACCTTCTCACGGTGGAGAAAACTACCATCGGGGGCTGGTAGGAAGACGTACTTGTCGAGGCTCTCGATGGTGCAGCTTGGTCCCCGACGAGTCGTCCTAGGCGGCTCTCACTGTCTCAAACTAGAAAAAGACCAAAGGAGATGGAGTAGGACAGACGCCGGCTACCGGATCATTGAAGGTCTGATTCAAGAGCAACATCAGTTCAATTCAAAATAAATTGGCAGTTTATGAATTCTGTAGCTACGAGAGAGGGAGCAAGAACACCACATAACGCGAGAGTTGATGCATAATCAACAGTTCAGGAGATGGAACAGAGCAGGACAAGTAGGCAGATGAGAGATAGCATGGGAGGAAGAAAGCTGAGCCAGGCCCATGGGTGGAGCACGGGGTGGCCTATACGCAGCACATTGAGCGACCGGCCACGGATCGACCAGTTGGACTGCCGATGTGACCACGGCGAGACCGACGTGCTTCCTGGTGGAGGTCGCTGGAACTGGATCGGGGTTGTGGGAGGAGGCATGGTGGAGGGGCGAAGACTGGTGATGGAAGCGAGGCAGCCGGGCACGGGGCGCTCGGGGGGAAGCTGTCGGCTGGGATCCCATGGTGGCGGCGAGGAGCCACGGTGGGAGGCGGGGGATCCAGACGGAGATGGTTGGGCCGGTGCACAACCTCGTATGCGGCAGCCGGGCACACGGGTCATGCAGTGTACATTGGCGGGGAAAGAGGGAGTTTGGAGGCGCGTCGCCGGGAGGAGCCGGGCGGTGGCGCGCTGGGGAGGAGGCCGGGCGATGGCGCGTCACCATGGAGGAAGCCGGCGGTGGCGCGCTGGGGAGGAGGCCGGGCGGCGGCGCGTCGCCGGGGAGGGAGTCCCCCCGGGGTGTGGCGGGTCACCGGATGAGGGAGGCAGGGGCACGACGCATCGCCGGAGGTTAGAAGCAGGGGGCGCGGCGCGAAGCCGGAGGTGGGAGGCAGGGGCACAGCGCGTCGCTGAAGATGGGATGCGGCGGGGCGCGCGTGGGGTGGTCGGGATTGAGGGAGATGAGTGGGAACCGTGGGGTTAGTGGGTCGTTTCCTTTTTCTCTTTTCCAGCGGGTAAATCAATAT
>NC_057810.1:377287449-377315872 GCF_018294505.1 Triticum aestivum | reverse complement strand
AAATACGTACATATTTGTACGTACAAAGGAGTATGCTCAAAATAGACTACATACTACCTAAAAGTAGTACATATACTACCTAAACATTCTTACATACTACATACTACGCATACATACTCTCCGATATGATAGATACTACCTAGAACGTATGAAACAAAAGTGGGAGTAACTACACCCGGTAGTAGGAAAAATTTGTCCTATATATATATATATATATATATATATATATATATATATATATATATATATATATATATATATATATATATATATATGTGGCTTCTACACAACATCTCCATCATCATTATCAGTACATCCTACGCAGGTGAGTTGGGATGCACTTGATCCCAGGAAGGTATCTATCCTTCAAACTAGAGGAGTGCTTCAAATCAACAATAGTACATAATATCCAACAAAAGAGGGTCGTGCTATAGCAGCACAATACATGGATCAGTCTAGATATCAGCACGAATCAAGTTGTGCATATTTGTTGTTGGCATGAACCACATCACCGCATGTCGGGTTCGCAAAAGCCATCCATCGCATGGAAGCTTGATGCCTTTCACACACTGAACATTATCTGGAAACAAGCTGTGTCGACGAATCTCTGGATATGGTGATTCATGAAACCCATGGTATGATGTGTAAACACAGTCCCCCCTGGCGAATGGAAGGTGCATAGCATGGTAATCATCGCCGGTGATATGATCAATGATTGGTTGGATGATCGGATAAGTGAGCCCGAGGAACAAGAAGTTGTTGCCGAGGCTGTAAACCCGCCTCCAGTTGAATACACCTAGCCCAACGGAGCTCGGATCTTTCTCAAACACAAAGCAGCCATAGCCATCAATGTCACGGACACCCCACGTATTGTATTGCACGTGGTTTGATGTAATGGTTTTGTCAATTTGGTACGTGCGAATGAGCATCAAATGACCTCCGTCAGCTGAATGAGTGATAAACCACCACCCATCGGCTGGTATTATTCCAGGTCCTGGAATCATGAAGGCCAGCACATTTGCGTCTGCTGCAACAATTCAAATTGGAGACCAAAAGGACAAACATAAACAATCATGTTCGGAGTATGTGTGGAATTAAGGTTATTATAACAGAGACACACATCATAGACAGAGAATTGCAATGTCGTGGTCATAATCATGCCCCAAGTTAAAAAATAAGCCAATGGCTGTCATATTCTAACAATATGTCATGGTTCAAACATCATGTAACAATGAGAGGAAAACAACTATGACAGAGCCTACTCATATTCTACCATAGCACTTACTACTACTGTTCTCATATCAACTCTAAGCAATAACATGCGTTGTTATAAAAATCTTGGAAACGAGAGTAACACATAGCAATCATGATGTTATGTTCATAATATGTAATCTAACAATAATTAGATGTCAATTGTTCTCATATCAACTCTAACAATAACATGTGTGGTCATAAAAATCTAGGAAATGATAGGAACATATACTCCCTCCGTCCCAAAATAACTGTATTAAGCTTAGTACAACTTTGTACTAGAGCTAGTACAAATTTGAGACACTTATTTTGGGACGGAGGGAGTAGCAATGATGTGGTTATAGACATACTATCTATTCTAAATTTGTAATAATGAACAGGCAGTCGTATTCATAAGGTAAAGATGAGATGAGATAGAACAATTACACGACGATAGATTCCACCAGTATAGGAAGCCAATCTGTGCGTCGACCGCGTAAACAATGCCATCGTGTACTATAGCATCAAACAGAAATGTTGCCTCAACAGGATTGATGATGAGCCATAACCATGTATGGCGACCGGATTCCAGATAGACCAATCCCATGTTACAAGGCAATGAGCTTGTAATCCATGTAGTCTTCTGATGGTGTGGGCAGTTCGAAGATTACAACTTTCAGCAAATAGAGGTCGAGAGAAAAGCTTGACACATCTCGTGCGTAGTAGGCAGGAGTGTCCAGCGGGCCGCAAGGCTCGATGGCGGCGGTATCCAACGATGGAAGGGTGATATCCCACTGGGTGTAGATATCCTAGAGATGCCACGTACTACTGGATGGGTGGATGTGGACGATCTAGTTGGCCTTCATGCCCACCCAGTAGTGGTCATGCATGAAGGACAGGTAGACGGGTAGTGGTAGCATGTCGAGGGGCACCACGACAACCTCCGTAGGATCATCAAGTCGGTGTCTGGGCCACCTGCGAGGATCGGGCAGCAGCAAGCAGGGTGTCTTGAAAAGAGCCGGCCGGTTGCAGACGAGTAGACGGTACAAAGACACCGAGCATGCGGCCAAATGGATGGTGCTGAGTAGGTCCATACGATTATAGATCTGCTCCAAGAGAACATCGGGGAGGGAATTCCAATCGCGGCTCTGCGCGTCAGTCAGTTCTAACATTAGTGTTTTCAGTGCCTGCGAGCCAGCGGGGAAGTGGATTCGGGCGGGCAAGCGAAGAAGCCTCTCCTCGTGTGGCCGAGCAGTGAGCGGGGGGATATGGGACGCGCGAGCTAACAAGGAAGATGGCGCGGGCGGGCGAGCAGTGAGCAGGGGTAAATGGTGTGCGGCCGGTGATGGGGAAGAGAGGAGGAAGAAGAAGAGAGGAGGAAGAAGAGTGGAAGACGGGGAAGAAAGTGCATTAAATCTCAATTCTACTAATACTTCTACCAGGATATACCAGCCTTCAGAGTGTAAATAGTTACACCAATGACATGTGGCTCTACCACAAGAGGGCTCATATGTCAGTTAATGGAGGATAGAGGTGCGTAGGCGTATTTGCGGAAGCATGCTCTACTGGAAAACATGATGGCAGTACTGGGTAAGGCTTATTTAGTAACACCAACATGCCTGTTCAGCTTATTAATTACGTGTCCCATCTGCTGAAGCGTGTATTGTCACTTCACTACGAAGACTAGTTGAATAGTTCTCTCTCACTGAGATGGGGAATAATGGATTGCGAAGACTTCCTTTCTATAGTATCCCTATCCCTCTATGCTCACTTCACTCATTTTGCTCCATACCTAGTCACTTGTTGAAATCTGTAGAAAGACAAATACTCCATATTAGGGAGCCTTTTACTCTGTATTAGGGAACATAAGGAGTATCACCATATGGAGGGAACAGAGGATGCTTGAAATATGAACATGTCAATGGGAGGGAGTAAGCCCCATGCATTCATGCATGCATGCAACATGCAACACTCACACATACACATGGACGCACGCAACACTCACGCACCCATGCGGCACACATCGCACAATGCAACACACACGCTCACGCTCAAGTGCTCAACCTACTCCCTACGTCTGTGAAAGACTGTACATTTAGAGATTTACACATTGACTAGGGCATAAGTAAAGCCCAAAAGTAGCAGACTTATGTGTGCATGCGACCATTTAGAGAAGAAGATTAAATGAAGGACGTTGCATGCTGTAATTAAGGATAGACATGTAGCCTATACCTAGAGGACAAGTTGGTGCATTAGTCACTAAATATCGATTTAGATTAAAGGCTAAATGCATTGGAAGTGTACATGTACATCATGTACTACACACTTTGTTTTATAGCCGATGTACACTCTTTGTTGGAAGACCGAGGGAGTACATGTGCATGCGCACACATACACATCCAGGGTGGTTCGCGCGCAAGGGTTGGACTCCTGTCGTGCCTGCGTAAAGTGTTGTTTAACTAATTTCTTTGCTCTGCCAACTGACAGGTGGGACCCAGAAACCATGTGACAATTTAACTAGTCAACAAAGTGCCACGTCGACTATGTGGCCGGTCAGCAGGGTGCAATATGGTGCTCTACGCTGAGCTAGTGATCGTATAATCACCGCAAAACTATATATAGTGACCGTAAATAGCGTATTGTTACATACGTTGACCGCCAATGTATTTTTCTCGTTTCAAATTAAGCTATATTAATCGGAAAGGACACAATATGGACTACTAGTACTAGTACTGCTTTGATGTGTCCTGTCAACTTGCCGAACAAGGAGAAGCTTGCTTACTACGACTGTCCCTCGCCCACGCGCGCGGTGGTTCGGAGGACGAGTAGAGGGTTTTGACTACAGCGCCCTCTCCCTCTCCCTCTCCCTTGCCCTCGCCCTCTCCCTCGCGGTGGACGTGCAGCAGTTCAATCGGTGTCAGATTGCCAGAAGCATATTGTACTCTAGTATCATCATTGTTGGACCTTCCGAAGAGGCGAAGAGCCAAGCGCAAGGTTCACATGAGTACGAACTATTGAGCCTCCCGAAGAGGCAAAGAGCCAAGCGCAAGGTTTTATAGGAGTTGTCATCCTAGTAGGAGTGTACTACAACTATAGCGAACTGTCAGGACCCCGACTCAATGCCACATCGATCTAGCATGTAACACCTCATATCACTTTGCGGCCTCACGCACAGTATTCCCACGGGTGTCGCCTTACCTTTGCCCGGGACCGTTTGCGCCTTTTGGCACACGTATATGACAGTGTCGCTAGCATCCATATGATAAGGAGCCCGGGCTGACATGGCTAGTCGTAAACCCAAAGCGGCACAGACTTACAGGGACAGGCATCCATGACCCAGCATCGAACGTGTCGGTCATCAGCGAGTGAAACCAGGCTGTAGCACTGGGCTAGCAGGACTCCGGTGAACCGGGCTGTAGCGGGCTAACAGGACTCCGGTATTCATCGCGTGACATTTCCCCGAAGGGACAGACACAGGAACGAAGAAGGACACATGCCGGCCAGCCTAAGTGTTCCAGAGCAGTAGCAAGCTACCATGGCTCGGTGGAAACACTAGGAGACATTTCCCCGTAAGAGAGGCTACTAAAGATAAACAACTAGATGGTCAGATCCCACACATACCAAGCATTTCAATAACATACACACAATATGCTCGATATGTGCAAATACAACATGGCATCACAACATGACTCTATGACTCAAGTAATCTATTCAATAGGCTCCGAGGAGCGAGATATTACAAACATGGGTCTCATGACCCAACACTCAGAGCATACAAGTCAAAGCACAAGCGGAAGCTATCATGTCTGAGTACAGACAACTATAAATGAAAAAGGCTGAGAAGCCTGACTATCTATCAGATCCTGCCGAGGGCACAAGACCGTAGCTGAGGTATCAAGCTAAACGTCGAAGACCACGCGGAATTACTAGTGAGACTGAAGTCTCTCTGCAAAAACATAAAATAGGCAAACGTGAGTACAAATGTACCCAGCAAGACTTACATCAGAACTAACTACATATGCATCATTATCAACAAAGGGGATGGTGGGGTTTAACTGCAGCAAGCCAGCTTTGACTCGGTGGCTATCCTAAACTACGACTGCAAGCGACTCTTTTGAGGTGGCGCACACGAGTCCACATATTCACCATATCAATACACCACTATGGAACCGCTCCCGTCTCCCTACGAGAACGCCATCCATAGCACTCACGCTTATCTTGCATATTTTAGAGTATCCACTTTCACTTGTCTATGAACTGATAGAAGAAACCCAGAAGTCCTTTTCCGTGGACACGGCTATTCGAATAGATTAGGTTAACCTTGCAGGGGTGTACTTCTTCACACACGCTCTCACCACTTACCGCCGTTTACACGACATGTACTCGGCAACCTTCAAGCGGAAGCCCAACGTGGGTGTCGGCCACGGCCTGCCTAAACACTCAAGTCTCTAGTCCAGGTTTATCGCCTATTCGGGTTCCATCCATGAGGAGATCCGACCGGAGTTTCGCTCACAGCCCCAAACGATGTGTACAGGGTTCCGTGACACCAAACGGGTGCCCGGTTTACCCGGCCACATGCCTACCGCATCACAGCCCACCCCTACGGTCAGCGCTGTCCACGGCCTCCAGCATACTACAAACACCAGAAACTACTTGCAACTCCTGGACAGAGGACAAGGGTGATTAAGAAGCCGAGAGGGTCCATTGGTTTCGGGCCCAATGCGTGGTAGTAGCTGAATCATGGATCACAAACACAGAACTCAGTTCCTGAGGATGGCTGCAATGAGACAACCCACCATGTACTCCTACATGGCCTCTCACCGCTACCTTTACCAAATCGTGTTCACACACTTAGCTCACACACAGTAGGACATGTTCACACACCTCTGATTCATCCCCGATGAATCAGACCTGACTCAACTCTAAGCAGTAGCAGGCATGACAAACAAGCATGAATGAGTAGGCACATCAGGGCTCAAACAACTCCTACTCATGCTAGTGGGTTTCATCTAATTACTGTGGAATGACAGGTCATGCAGAGGATAAAGGGGTTCAGCTACCGCAGCAAGTAACAGTTGAATAGTTGTTGTCCTAATGCAGTAAAAGAGAGCAGGAGCGAGAGAGTAGGATTGTGTCAGAATGAACAAGGGGGTTTTGCTTGCCTGGCACTTCTGAAGATAACATTGAGTCTTCATCAGTGTCAACGATCACATCATCGGTATCATGTCTATCGAGAGGGGACAAATACCGGCAACACAGAAGGGAACACAATCAATGCAATGCACAATATGATGCATGATCATGACATGGCAATATGAATGTGTTTTGAGCTAATGCAACTAGCAACAGATTAAATGAAGTTGGTTTGAATACAAGATTCAAATTCAAACTCCATATGTGATTATTTAAATGTCATTCACTTCATTTGCTCTAAACAGTAGTGATAAGTTGTTCTAACATGCATGAAAATGGTACAGATGGATTCCTTGAATTTTTCTGATAATTTTTCATATATAAATTATTTAATTTGGAGTTACGGTTAATTTTCTATGAATTTTGGAAGTTTTTAGGCATTTTCTGAAATTTATAAATTATTTAGGATTTATTTAAATTCCAGAACAAATACTGCGTCAGCATGACGTAATAGTGACGTCAGCAGGGTCAACCGAGCGCCCCAGGTCAAACCTGACGTGTGGGGTCCACACGTCAGTGTCTCAGTCAACTAACCAGGTTAGTTAGCCCTAACTAACTTAGTTAGCCGGGCGGGGCCCGCATGTCAGTGGCCTACCTAATTAACTAAGTTAGTTAACACTAACTAACTTAGCACTAACTAAGCAGGCGCCTGGGCCCACACGTCAGGGGGTCAAACCCCGGGTCAAACCCGCCGGAGTTGACCCGCGGCTTGTCGCCGGCGACGCCAGCAACGGCGGAGGGCGTCGGAAACGCTCCTTCGGCGACCAAATCGGCGACTGAGGGGCTCTACGCGTAGAGGGGAGTCGCCCGGATCCATCTGTGCAACCGGCAGGGGCTGGGGTGGCTCGAGCTCACCGGAACGGGGCCCGCGGCGGCGACCGGAGTTCGGGCCAGCACGGGCACGGGGCTACGCTTGGTGAGCGAGCGAGCTGAGAGGCTGGGCGGGCTCCTGGAAGATCCACGAGCTCGAGGTCGTGCTCGGACGCGAGTTCGGTGACCTGCAACGACGGCGGCGACATCGCCGGCGGAGCCGAGCTCGCGGCTCCGGTGGAATCGAGGCTACAGGGCGCAATCGAAGGGGAAAAGAGGGAGGGGAGGCGTGGGAGCTCACAGCGGTGCCGTAGGGGTGGTTAGCCGGCTCGGGGACGCGACGATGGTGGTGAATTGACGATGAAGATCCTCGGCGGCCGGCGATGGAAACGGCGATGCCGGCGACGTTGTGGCGCGTCCGTAGTTCCATGGCTTGGTGGGGAGGTCGAAGATGTCGTGACGGAGCTCTCAAGCACGCTGGATGGGCGAGGGAGGGCTGGTGGCCATGGTTACGGCGACGAAGACGGCGAGCTCCGCTCGGTGGTGTGCGCAGGAGGGAAGCAGAGGAGGGAACGGGGTCCAGGGGAAGAGAGGGAGGGCTGGACGGCTCCGGGCGGCTGCGTGGCGTCTCCACGCATGGATAGGCTCGAAGGGGGAGGCCTCCAGCGCGAAGCAGGAGGTGGCCGGCGTCGACGCGCGCCACGCCTCGCCTCTGCTCGTCCTCCTGGCAGAGGAGGAAGAGGACAAAGGAGGAGGAGGTGGGCTGGGCCGGCTGGGGGAACTGGGCCGGCTCTGGTGGCTGCGCGGGTAAGGCCAGGTAAGTGGCCTAGGTGGCCTCTCTCCCCTTATTTTTGTTCTGTTTTATTTTTTTCTATTTCTGCAATTTGTTTTTGATTTGTTTTAAATATCAAATCATTTAATAAAATCCTGGAAATAAATATGGGTGCTTTCTGAATTATTCCAGTGACCCTTATCAATTTCCAACATTTATTTGAGCATTTAAAATATTTATAGTATTTAAATGCCCAAAGTCAAATACAATATGATTTAATTCAAAAATCCAAAAATGACCTAAGGATATATTCATCATTTTTGGCAGAGGTTTCCACCTTAACCAGAAATCATGAACTTTTCTTAGGGGCCTTTTGGGTTTATTGAAAAGATTTTAACTTACCCTAGTTGAGTTGATTTAATGCTAGGGTTTGAACATCCCCATTTCAATTTTAGGCAAAATTTAAACATGATGCAACACATGACTAGCTAGCTCAAAGCATTACCAGAAGCTAGGGATGTGACAACTCACCCCCACTAAACAAGAATCTCGTCTCGAGATTCAAGCGTAGGGTAAGGTGAAAGGTAAGCGCAACTAGTATAATCTTCACGATCCAGGGTGCACTTCAGTTGAACGTTGATTTGAACACCATCTTTGTCTTGTCGTCTTGCTCTGAGCACTCCTGTCAACATGACATGGAGGGAAGAAGGAGACTCTAGAAGGGTCGATCTTCTCGAAGATCGAGCAACTCACGGAATGAGACATAACAATATCTCTCGAGCTGAGAGACGAAGCACAGATCTGAAGAAATGGAGTAAGACAGACGACGAGGGTTCGCTAGGTGGACCACAATTCCACACCTAAGAAGGTGGTAAACGATTGTCCACGTAGCGAGGAGTTGAGTTGCCATGATACCACGACGAAACATCCTGAAGGAGGGTGATTCGTAGATTATCCCCTTAAGTGGCAAAAAGAATTACTTTTGATTCAGAGATCACTGAAATTCTTTAAACCAGCCTAAGGCAATCACAAGCGATCATTTGGAGGGGGTCGGTAGAATGGCATACTCGGACTTGGATGATGTGGATTACCTTGTTGAAGACAACGCAATGGATGAATTTGCTTATCACCGGAAATGGAAGAGACCCATGGTAGAATGGCACATTGGCGGTGCAAGCTGGGAACAAAATGCAACTGCTGGGAATGATTCTGGTAACTGGGGAAGAACCCAACAATAGAGAGTTAATTCATTGTTTGAAAAGATCATAGCATTGCCGAGGAAACTGAGAGCAATCCCAGTTAGCGTCGATGATAACACCTAGCACTTGAGCGTGCTCTCAAGAACTTGAGCATTTCCACATTCATCAAGGTTTTACCAATATCCGTTTCAAGGATCCTGGCAACACAACTTGCTACCACGATGAATGATGATGGATGATACAGATGCATAGGAAGATAACATCAACTCAGATTTCACCCTAGCGAGGCCAAGGAAACAAAATCTGGATGATCGACCGAGAGACATTTAGCACTCCGCTTCTAATGTTCTCCTTGACGTGCTAGTGTAACCCATTCATAGATATGGTTTGATAACTAGAACATCAAGTAAAGGTCGGACTTCGGGAGCAATAGAATCCATAAGGAACAGTTACGGAGGTAAATCCTACGAAATCCTTATGGGGAGGTGGCCAACTTCCTCAATCAAGATACTACAATATTAGGTCTCCCGGCGGGGTGTGTTGGCCACGACATCCACTTTACCGGTTATCGTGAGACCAATATTATATTTCTTGGGAAGTGTTCCAAACCATCATATCTGCCTGAGATTCGGATCTGGTTGGTGTCAGGATATTCCAGACTCATCGAGTCTAGAAAGAAAAACAAAAGTTTGCAACACAAATCGACGAGATGACGTTGCGGGATTCTCGGGAGATGAACTACGATAGCAAACTCCAAAACATGAGCTGGTTCTGCTACACACATGTGAACACGTTGTCCCAGACAAGCATGGCCACGTAGCAGTCTTATAATTAAACACTACCGAGTTCAGGTGGAGAACCATCATCGAGGATATCGAAGTCTTTACGCAAGTCCATGGATTAGATCCCAAGCATAGACTTCTTTTCCTTGAACAAGTCAATCAGTGGCTTAGTGTGCTAGGGACACATATAGAATGAAGGTTGCAAGTCTCCAGGCCACAGAATACTTCTCACGTATGCATGACTGACTTGGGATGATTCCAGAGGAAGCAAAACTAACTTTCTCAAATCCACGGCGGCAACTTTCACCAAATGCACGTGTATAAGAGGAAGTCACTCCTTTCATCAAACAATTACTTCATGAGCTAGCATGAAGAAAATGCCTTCAAAAGTTTCCAACGCTAGCTTAATGTTCAACAAAATCATGGAGGAGATAAGGATGTTGTCAATGGGCTCAACAACAACTCTTCCGGGTTTCCCTTTAAAAGGAATTCCATAGTTAAGTGAACAAGCGATAGCATTGGTCAGGCCAAAGATGTAATGGTGTATGCTCGAGGGATCAACCACGAATAAGACAACATTACGAGCATCATTGGTACTGATTTGATTTGACGATAGCCCACACTCAAATCAAAGGATTGATAAGACAATAGGTCCAGCAACTGATCACAGGGACCAATCGATGAAGATATCATCTTTCTTCAACACACACTACACAAGAATGTCCCTTTGGAACGAACTAAGTCAGGCAAGCTTTTATCTTCCAACTCTCCAAGTCGTTGTCTAACTTAACCAACTAGCTCAGGGATATCCAACACAGATTCTTGGAGAAGGATGGTTCACAAAAAACCAACTTGATCACGAGCTCAACATAGCGGTCAGGTGACAACCTGGTAATACTTCTGAGAAGATATTCAGAGAATCACGAGCCACCGATATGTTACTAAGCTCGAGAACAATCTTGCTTTTGAGGGCAAGACGATATGATCAAATGAGTGAGGACTTGACAAGATCCTAACTCATCAATCGAAGGGTGCACCGAAATAAGGACTAGGTAGCACGATCAATCTTAGAATGATGATTCAATAACCAACACACTAAGAATAAAATTATTGTCCTTTAACTACCCAGCAACGAGGTTGCTAGGCGTATTGATTTCACACATCACAATTCATTTGTCGGTATTCCGGTTGCATCAACACGAAGACCGAGGAATGACTAATGACGGCAAGAAGTATCACTGTACCAGGAGTTCATAGGATGGGGTGCAATTCCTATAACAATCTCGATATAAAATATGTAATACTCCAAGGTAGAGCAGAACCAAAAGCTGGATTGGCATTTGATCTGCGGAATACAACTACTTTGACCCAATCCTAGATATGGAAGAGGTACTGGAGTTTGTTTCTCCTAGTCATTCCGGAATAGAATGGCTTGACAGACCACAAGAGTCATAGGCATCGATGAACGAACGCACGCATACTCTTGACTATCAATTGATAGACGAGGGTCAGAATGCAACTAAAGAGAACAACTCAAAGGAACATATAACTTTCTGAGTTGTGGATGCATAGATTAGTATGTCGAACCAAGTTCAACATATTTCTTCCGGATAACCCATGCAGAAAGGTAGAACTGGCAGAGTCACGATTTATGAATGGAGAACTCCTCAAGAGTACTCTAATTGTGATTTTTTTTTGATCCAATAAACATCTGCCATAAGTAGTTCATGGTATTTGGAAGAAGAAGATACCACGGACTTCAAGGACTATCGCAAAGGTTACTAATATCCTAAAGGCACTAGCAATTACTATCAACATGAAGTAGGTAGAGTGAATCTCGGGTTCAGAACCCAGGAGTAGAATACCTGCTACTAAGTAGCATCACGGGATGCTTCCGAGAATAAAGGCCAGAATCTTCACACTAGGACACAAATCATGGCTAGACCACTAGATGATCCCCTAAGCACTTAGGGTCATAATAATAATTCCAACATATATGTCGAGGCAATAATTACCTCAACACACCGATTAGTGTGGTAAATCTGGCCCATGGGAACATCGGAAACAGAAGGAAGGGATTTGCAAATGCTTCAGACTATTCTGAAACATGGGGTGACTCGGACAGCATAACGGCTGTAAATGCTCAGAAAAGATTTGAGACATTCACAAAAATGGGGGCATAACCACTCAAAGACACAATATCAAGGTTTCGAGATCAACAATTTAACATACGGAAGTAATAGGAACTGAAACGAGGCTTAAGTCCAACAATTCTATAGGTCTACGGATTGGTAACACGTGATCCTAATAGAAAGAAGAGATAGCCTAGTTCTTAATCCCCGCAGGAAAGATAAGATGACTCAGATCAGAAGGGCATGAGGTATAAGGAGTAAAAAGAGCCTTACGTTCCATCCCACAATCAATTCCCTTATATAACTAAAGAATTTCTAGACTCAACTTCGACCAGTTTGGCTTGGTAATCCTACAGGCAGTCAAGCTCTGATACCAACGCTGTCAGGACCCCGACTCAATGCCACATCGATCTAGCATGTAACACCTCATATCACTTTGCGGCCTCACGCACGGTATTCCCACGGGTGTCGCCTTACCTTTGCCCGGGACCGTTTGCGCCTTTTGGCACACGTATATGACAGTGTCGCTAGCATCCATATGATAAGGAGCCCGGGCTGACATGGCTAGTCGTAAACCCAAAGCGGCACAGACTTACAGGGACAGGCATCCATGACCCAGCATCGAATGTGTCGGTCATCAGCGAGTGAAACCAGGCTGTAGCACTGGGCTAGCAGGACTCCGGTGAACCGGGCTGTAGCGGACTAACAGGACTCCGGTATTCATCGCGTGACATTTCCCCGAAGGGACAGACACAGGAACGAAGAAGGACACATGCCGGCCAGCCTAAGTGTTCCGGAGCAGTAGCAAGCTACCATGGCTCGGTGGAAACACTAGGAGACATTTCCCCGTAAGAGAGGCTACTAAAGATAAACAACTAGATGGTCAGATCCCACACATACCAAGCATTTCAATAACATACACACAATATGCTCGATATGTGCAAATACAACATGGCATCACAACATGACTCTATGACTCAAGTAATCTATTCAATAGGCTCCGAGGAGCGAGATATTACAAACATGGGTCTCATGACCCAACACTCAGAGCATACAAGTCAAAGCACAAGCGGAAGCTATCATGTCTGAGTACAGACAACTATAAATGAAAAAGGCTGAGAAGCCTGACTATCTATCAGATCCTGCCGAGGGCACAAGACCGTAGCTGAGGTATCAAGCTAAACGTCGAAGACCACGCGGAATTACTAGTGAGACTGAAGTCTCTCTGCAAAAACATAAAATAGGCAAACGTGAGTACAAATGTACCCAGCAAGACTTACATCAGAACTAACTACATATGCATCATTATCAACAAAGGGGATGGTGGGGTTTAACTGCAGCAAGCCAGCTTTGACTCGGTGGCTATCCTAAACTACGACTGCAAGCGACTCTTTTGAGGTGGCGCACACGAGTCCACATATTCACCATATCAATACACCACTATGGAACCGCTCCCGTCTCCCTACGAGAACGCCATCCATAGCACTCATGCTTATCTTGCGTATTTTAGAGTATCCACTTTCACTTGTCTATGAACTGATATAAGCAACCCAGAAGTCCTTTTCCGTGGACACGGCTATTCGAATAGATTAGGTTAACCCTGCAGGGGTGTACTTCTTCACACACGCTCTCACCACTTACCGCCGTTTACACGACATGTACTCGGCAACCTTCAAGCGGAAGCCCAACGTGGGTGTCGGCCACGGCCTGCCTAAACACTCAAGTCTCTAGTCCAGGTTTATCGCCTATTCGGGTTCCATCCATGAGGAGATCCGACCGGAGTTTCGCTCACAGCCCCAAACGATGTGTACAGGGTTCCGTGACACCAAACGGGTGCCCGGTTTACCCGGCCACGTGCCTACCGCATCACAGCCCACCCCTACGGTCAGCGTTGTCCACGGCCTCCAGCATACTACAAACACCAGAAACTACTTGCAACTCCTGGACAGAGGACAAGGGTGATTAAGAAGCCGAGAGGGTCCATTGGTTTCGGGCCCAATGCGTGGTAGTAGCTGAATCATGGATCACAAACACAGAACTCAGTTCCTGAGGACGGCTGCAATGAGACAACCCACCATGTACTCCTACATGGCCTCTCACCGCTACCTTTACCAAATCGTGTTCACACACTTAGCTCACACACAGTAGGACATGTTCACACACCTCTGATTCATCCCCGATGAATCAGACCTGACTCAACTCTAAGCAGTAGCAGGCATGACAAACAAGCATGAATGAGTAGGCACATCAGGGCTCAAACAACTCCTACTCATGCTAGTGGGTTTCATCTAATTACTGTGGAATGACAGGTCATGCAGAGGATAAAGGGGTTCAGCTACCGCAGCAAGTAACAGTTGAATCGTTGTTGTCCTAATGCAGTAAAAGAGAGCAGGAGCGAGAGAGTAGGATTGTGTCGGAATGAACAAGGGGGTTTTGCTTGCCTGGCGCTTCTGAAGATAACATTGAGTCTTCATCAGTGTCAACGATCACATCATCGGTATCACGTCTATCGAGAGGGGACAAATACCGGCAACACAGAAGGGAACACAATCAATGCAATGCACAATATGATGCATGATCATGACATGGCAATATGAATGTGTTTTGAGCTAATGCAACTAGCAACAAATTAAATGAAGTTGGTTTGAATACAAGATTCAAATTCAAACTCCATATGTGATTATTTAAATGTCATTCACTTCATTTGCTCTAAACAGTAGTGATAAGTTGTTCTAACATGCATGAAAATGGTATAGATGGATTCCTTGAATTTTTCTGATAATTTTTCATACATAAATTATTTAATTTGGAGTTACGGTTAATTTTCTATGAATTTTGGAAGTTTTTAGGCATTTTCTGAAATTTATAAATCATTTAGGATTTATTTAAATTCCAGAACAAATACTGCGTCAGCATGACGTAATAGTGACGTCAGCAGGGTCAACCGAGCGCCCCAGGTCAAACCTGACGTGTGGGGTCCACACGTCAGTGTCTCAGTCAACTAACCAGGTTAGTTAGCCCTAACTAACTTAGTTAGCCGGGCGGGGCCCGCATGTCAGTGGCCTACCTAATTAACTAAGTTAGTTAACACTAACTAACTTAGCACTAACTAAGCAGGCGCCTGGGCCCACACGTCAGGGGGTCAAACCCCGGGTCAAACCCGCCGGAGTTGACCCGCGGCTTGTCGCCGACGATGCCAGCAACGGCGGAGGGCGTCGGAAACGCTCCTTCGGCGACCAAATCGGCGACTGAGGGGCTCTACGCGTAGCGGGGAGTCGCCCGCATCCATCTATGCAACCGGCAGGGGCTGGGGTGGCTCGAGCTCACCGGAACGGGGCCCGCGGCGGCGACCGGAGTTCGGGCCAGCACGGGCACGGGGCTACGCTTGGCGAGCGAGCGAGCTGAGAGGCTGGGCGGGCTCCTGGAAGATCCACGAGCTCGAGGTCGTGCTCGGACGCGAGTTCGGTGACCTGCAACGACGGCGGCGACATCGCCGGCGGAGCCGAGCTCGCGGCTCCGGTGGAATCGAGGCTACAGGGCGCAATCGAAGGGGAAAAGAGGGAGGGGAGGCGTGGGAGCTCACAGCGGTGCCGTAGGGGTGGTTAGCCGGCTCGGGGACGCGACGATGGTGGTGAATTGACGATGAAGATCCTCGGCGGCCGGCGATGGAAACGGCGATGCCGGCGACGTTGTGGCGCGTCCGTAGTTCCATGGCTTGGTGGGGAGGTCGAAGATGTCGTGACGGAGCTCTCAAGCACGCTGGATGGGCGAGGGAGGGCTGGTGGCCATGGTTACGGCGACGAAGACGGCGAGCTCCGCTCGGTGTTGTGCGCGGGAGGGAAGCAGAGGAGGGAACGGGGTCCAGGGGAAGAGAGGGAGGGCTGGACGGCTCCGGGCGGCTGCGTGGCGTCTCCACGCATGGATAGGCTCGAAGGGGGAGGCCTCCAGCGCGAAGCAGGAGGTGGCCGGCGTCGACGCGTGCCACGCCTCGCCTCTGCTCGTCCTCCTGGCAGAGGAGGAAGAGGACAAAGGAGGAGGAGGTGGGCTGGGCCGGCTGGGGGAACTGGGCCGGCTCTGGTGGCTGCGCGGGTAAGGCCAGGTAAGTGGCCCAGGTGGCCTCTCTCCCCTTATTTTTGTTCTATTTTATTTTTTTTCTATTTCTGCAATTTGTTTTTGATTTGTTTTAAATATCAAATCATTTAATAAAATCCTGGAAATAAATATGGGTGCTTTCTGAATTATTCCAGTGACCCTTATCAATTTCCAACATTTATTTGAGCATTTAAAATATTTATAGTATTTAAATGCCCAAAGTCAAATACAATATGATTTAATTCAAAAATCCAAAAATGACCTAAGGATATATTCATCATTTTTGGCAGAGGTTTCCACCTTAACCAGAAATCATGAACTTTTCTTAGGGGCCTTTTGGGTTTATTGAAAAGATTTTAACTTACCCTAGTTGAGTTGATTTAATGCTAGGGTTTGAACATCCCCATTTCAATTTTAGGCAAAATTTAAACATGATGCAACACATGACTAGCTAGCTCAGAGCATTACCAGAAGCTAGGGATGTGACACGAACGATGCTACTGTATGACGCCGCCACGTCACGTATATCCAAAGTTGTGCCACCTTTTTTTTCACAAAGAGCGTGTTGGAGACCATGCAACAACCACACAAGTTGCACGTACACATAACACATTTACTAGTAATAAATTCTAAAGGACAAATGCCAGTATGCCACACAGGTTCATCTCCAATTCATGTGATAAATTTGTGCACGACTAGTCTACATATATTCACAGCGCTACCATTCACAATTACCGTACTCCACTTACACGTTATAGATGGGGTACATGTCCTCCTCCAGGTTCCAGTCCCAGGTGTTCTTCATGGATGGCACGATCCATAGCGGTGGGCAACGGGAATCATTGTCGCAGCTTTCTAGTCCGGTTCCACACGATGGAGACTCATCCAAGCTCAAGCGGCATAAATCAGGGATACCATGTCCCAGCATGTCGTTCATCCGGCGGTGCGCACTAAAGACACAACCATGCTTAATGAACGGCAGGCCTTCTGTGTCATGCATGGAAGGTGGCATCCGCTTCACAATGGGGTAGCTGTCCCCGATGAAAAGCGAGTACTCTCCAATAGTGTTCCTCGGCACCCACGTAGCATCACCGGGGTCGAAGTCGGCATCGTTCATCTGGTACACGCGGCATCTCAGATCTGGACAGATTGTGACATACATAGTCAAGGTCCATGCATAATAATGTTGTGCTCAAATATGGCGGTCAGTAATACTGTGCAGCAAATAGTACTACTCTGGTATAGAGGAAGTAAAATAACCGGCTTATTATATATAGCCACTCCGGGATACATGGATGAGATAGTAAGACATGGAAAAACAAAAATGGTGGCAGCTAGTGGGTTCAAGTCCTCCAAGGTAAAAAGTACATGTCCTCCAAGGTAAAAAGTACTCCTACTAGTACTACTAAGTATACTACTAGTACAACAATGAAAGAGAAGGCGAGAGGGTTAAAAAATGGAATACCTGGGTAGATGGTGACGGTCCGATCATGGTAGATTGTGTGACCATGTCACACATCAGTGGTACCATGGGTAACGACTACTAAGATAGTTGATCCCAATATGCTAAAGTCAGCTACAAGGTTCCACATTAGACCAAATCGCGGATGCAAATGCGATCTTATTTTGATCGAGGGATGACTGGTCCCTGCAAAATAATGGAGTACCGTTAGGGATGCAAATGATGGTTTGGGCATTGCATTTGTAATCTCCCGTACCGTAGGATGGCAATTGGAAGTGGAGGCTACTACTGTTCTCTAGAACCATCGCTGTACTATCAATGCAGGGAAAGTACACCTGCGTAGCAGCCTAGTGGGTACTCTCGGTGCTCTATTCAGCCGCTCTTCTCATGTAGCTTGCCTACTCAGTCGCTCCTCTCGCGCACAGAATAGCAGCATGTTTATCAGCAACGGTTACTGCGGGGGCAGAACATTTGAGTTATTTGATACAACGAGACTAGGCGTTTCACTTCCATTTGTGGAGGTGTAATAGATCTCGTCGAAATTTGTTAGTACTTCCTTCTTTATGAATGAGAAGAAGCAAAGCTTTTGCCTCCGTTTCAAAAAAACACGTCAAGAGGAATTTCTTTTATAGTAGAGCCGATAATTGAGTGAAGTCCATGTGTGCAATGCCACAAGCTACAGAGTAGTAGTAGAGAACTTTATGTACAGAGCCACATTGCACAGTGCCCGATGCCCCGCCATGCTTTTCCGGCTCCTCGGGCTTAATTGGGAGGCGCTAGTTTAAATATGCTACTAGCTGATGAGGAAGCTGCAAGCGAGGTGCAGCTAGGGCGAGCACGCGAGTGACGGGATGCTGAGAAGGAAAACCCGTTCATGTGGCTAGGCTATCCGGTGCACCCAGATTGTGGTGTCGCACATCCGTTTGACTTAAAAACTCAAACTACCCGTGTAAAATATTGGCTCGCAGTGAAGTTACTATTTAAAAAAAGGTCGCCGTGCGTTCGGCCGGGATCGAACCCACAAAACGTGGTATACACTCCCGCGACCACTAGTAGTACTCGTTGGAGTACAACTCAACCTAGAATCGCCTTTTGTCGCTAGTAGTACGTACATTGTTCCTTACAAGAAACCCCTAAGTCCTTCCACTATGTAGGCCAAAAGAGGTGCCAAATCTACTTTTACATTATTTGGCACCGGTGCCCTCCATAGCTCATGCGGTGCCATAAAAAGTTATCTGGGAACCGGAGCAAGTTCATGCTCCGATGCCCCATTCGACCATTGCAATAGAATATACTACCATCTGTACACGCTGCTCTGATGCCCCATTTTTCCGAAGGTGGATGAGAGGAACTCACATGAAGGATTGACCAGAGGTTGGCTTGCTTTGATTTTTCTATGTACATCTGGGTCCCATCTTTCTAGGGGCTGCACCTGCACAGTGTGAGGCTGATGCCAAAGAAATTTACCAGGGCATCGATGCCCAGTCTACTATATTTTAACATGCCAGGCACTGGCTACGTAGTGGAAGGCCTAATAATGCAAGAAACCACTAAAATGCCAAGAAACTACTACCACTTTCATACGTGGCAGACTTAAGATAAGACTACCTTATCAACCATTGTACATGCCCTTACCAACCAGCCCTACCAAGAAACAACTACTCTACAAAGTGTCGTTATAGGCACATTTCAACCCATGGCCCTGTTTGGATACATTTGTTGTCAATCTAACCCTGCCATCCAAACACCACTTTGGTTCGAGTTAGTTCAGGGTTAGAATCTAACTCTAACCTCTGACAGGGCCCATGTCGCCCATTAAGTCAACGTCTTCTATTCGACCGGGCGTTATGACTTCTGGGACCTACATGTCAGTCTGCACAAAAATCCCCGAGTGACCTCCTACCTCCGGCCCGTCCACCTAGTCATCCTCGCCCATGGGATGCAGCTACCGGCACCAGCAGAAGGTGAGGTCAAAACCGCCGGCGGTGTGGAGCCCAGGTTGCGGCAGTCTGGATGCCAACTTCATCCAGCAATCGCGGCCGCTAGCTAGCCAAGATAGCTCCGTCCAGCTGCTTGTATGCAAGGACTGCTAGCTAGATTGGCACGTTAGCGCAGCGGCTTGCTCGCGCGCTCCGCTCTAAGGCCATCCATCTGGCTCGAGCGAAGGCCAGCGCGTCGTCTTGCTTGCTCATGAGTCACCCTCGGGCCAGCCTGCCAACCCGTGCGGACGCCAGCACGGCGTTCGGCCCGTCCGGTGGAGCGGCGGCCAACTCGCTGATCACCGGCGCCACCGACGAACACACATGAGTACTATTTGAAGTAATGTTTAGGAAAAATAATGATTTGAGGGGGAGTAACAGGATAGAAGGTCAGATGTGGGTCCCGCGTATCAATGGTCAAACAAAATGTGTTGGTTTAAGCTGCCTCGTCAGGATGGACGTGTGGGCCAACCCTGTCATAAATGGGTTTAAACGAACCTAATCGGTAGGAGTACTAGGTAGTAGTTTTTGGCGTGGATTAAGAAATTTTTGGTATGTTTTTGCTATTTTTTGTACAATTGATTCTTCTTAGGGCTGGTTGAAATTGGTAGTTTTTTGTTAAATACACTACATATTGTAAGTAGGAGTGAAAGTTAAGCTTTGGAAGTCAATAAGCAAGGCTATTTACATATTGCATATGTGTACATGATTGAAAGTAAATATCAACCATGAGTGACTAATATCTTGATGGAAAACTCGAAACTATGGAATACTAGCAAAAAAATGCATGGTTGGAAATACTAGGAATGTTCAGGTGCGTTGCAACGAATCATAATTAGAATAATACTTATTCACAAACTTGATACAAAACACTCTAATTTTGATATGCATATGTCACTAGAGATATATTATGTTTCAATTAGAATGTATTCCTTGTGCTGTTTTGGTGAGGTCAGGGAGGGATGTGGTTGGTTTTAAGATACTAATTATGAGTTTTTCTGCAAATTGGTATACAAGTGGGATGTTGGTGAGAAAAGGCAACAACTTACCTCACAGTTGTTAGATGTAGATCTAATGGTCAGAAACGACGGATGGCAGACACACCATCATCACGAACTTAGTCTTTTGTAGGAGTACTGGAAAGATCCGTGCATTGCACGGAACATCAAGATGCATTTTTTTATAAAACACTTGTTGTGATTGACCCTTGCGGGAGTAATCCCATGTGTAAAATCTAATGATATCTCAAGAAATATGAGATAAGGTGAAGAGGAGTGGGGTGTGGTGGTGATTGGTGGTCGGACTGAGTGGAGGCATGGGGATTGACGACGCCGGCAGCGGCCACCAGGCAAGTTTGTTCCAGAGGTTTCCTTTCTTAATTGCTCAACAATGAGGTTTGTTGGAGATAAAGATGAACGAGGGAAGGCCTTGTCTGCAAATGTGGAGAGGGGTGTGGGTATCTTTTACTTTAATTTCCATCCATCAGATATAGATCGGACGGTCTATATTGCAAGATGGCAAACATACCATCATGACCAACTCGGTTTTTTATAAGAGATGAAATATAAGTATGGACATACAAATGTATTGTTGATACTTGCTTCCATAAACTAGCATCTACATTCTATTCAATGCCTCAGCATGTGGGGCCTTAGCACAATGACTTCTCGACTGTGTAAAACAAAGATTTTCCTGTCGCCGATAAGGAGGGGGTGACGGCAGCGCGCTTTTTGTCTTGCTCTAGTCCTAGTAGTCATACTAGGTGGTCTAAGCATGTGTAGATTTATTCTTTCTCACGTCTCGTGTTTGCCATACTGCCACGAGTATTGATGAATAGACGGTAAGTTATTCATGGGGAAACCCTTGTTGAGCGTGTTTGCAAGAGAGAGAGAGAGACAACGTGCGTGTGTGATATGTTAGAGATTGAAGCAATGATAACATATTCTTTGTGTATATGTGTGTGGAGGATAGAGAGAGACATGTACATGGAGCTTTGTGTTGGGTAACATGGAGACACATATACATAATTAGAGAGTGAGTGTGTGAGATACACATGCGGACGTGGGGAGAGATGAGGATCCAGATAAATGGGTGTTTGTGCATGTCTGTGTGTGTTTGTGCACGCGTTTGTGTGGGGGAGGGAGTGTGTGTATGTGGAGTAGAGAGATCACTAATGATGTAAACCTAGTATAAGGGAAGGGGGAATGGTGTGACATGTGTAGTAGCGGGATAGCATGGGTGCAGGCGGGGGAGCAGACTATATGGAAGAGACATCGAGTGTGTGTGTGTGGGAGAGGGGTGTGAGAGCGAGCGAGCGAGCGAGAGAGAGAGAGAGAGAGAGAGAGAGAGAGCTAGCGACAGACAGAGAGAGAGAGAGAGAGAGAGAGGAAGAGGGGGGCGAGAGGGGTCGTTTGTGTCCTTAAATGGCGTATAGATAGGGAGACAATGTTGATGTTGTTCTAAATTGGCCTATGTACGAAGACGCAAGGGAAGCGAGTCATCATGTCTGTGATAGGGACTTCATGAGAGATATAGAATAATTGGTGTAGAGAACAATGTGCGAAATCGAGAACGATGATACATTAGGGAGCTATGGAAAGAGTCACGACATATATGTATACAGGGAAGGAGCTGGGGCGGGTCTGCATGTGGGAGAGATAGAAAGAGGAGAGTGGTGCACAAGGAGACAAAGTGTGCTTGTTTGCAGTGGGGGTGGTGTGTGAGGTGAGTGTGCGAGAACCACATAACTAGGGAGATAGACGTTTGGGGGCGACATTTTGTGTGTATGGGAAATATACACTCTACATAGTGCGTGTGCTTGGGAAAGAGAGATAGCGGGAGACCTAGAGAGTGAGGGAAGAGATGTGTGCATCCCCGAGGGACAAAGTGATAGAGACCTATATTGCGGTCCGGACTTTAGGAGAGAGATGGGTGTTAATGTGCTCGTGTGTTGGTGTTTGGGGGAGAGAGCGACTTCTCTATGTGTGTGTGGGTAGGGGCGAGGGGGGTGGTTGGCTTCAGATAAAGAGTGAGGTGTCTATATTTGAGGGACTTTAGCGTAATTGAGATATTGTGCACTCATGGTTGATCAATTTGTTTCACAGTTTGGACTATGAGATAACGATACTTTTGAACATGCGTGATATACCTTGATGTACCAGAATTACAAACCTAAGATTGGAATTTTGGAATTTGACTCCATCATTAGCTTTTGTAATTCATTTAAACGGAGGTACATTTTTAAGCCGGGATTTCGTGATTTCAAATTCATATATCAAACCTAGAGATATACACATACGGGCATGTTCAAACTATATAACCATCCACTTTATTCACACACATACACATTTTTTGCTTTTGTCATCATATTTAGGATAAACACATTTGGAATTTCATTTGAATTGGACCGTATGATGGTATTTTCTTGTAGTACATCAATGATCCATATTTGAATTGAATGGACAATCTAAGTTTTGAGTTGGAGACATTGATTTTCAAAACTTGCACTTCTTTTTGCATGCAAAACAAACAAATTGTCGGCCATGATACCATAGTCGGCCGTACAAGAGCAGAACACTTATAATTTTAGGCGCCAAAAGCTTTCCAACTTCCCGCTCACATCGAAATATCACACGCCCGAAAGTTTAGCCCTGCAATATTCCTGTTTTACCCCTGCCACATGAACGGAAAACGTCTGCTTTGGTAACTCCATTGTTTTCCTCTCTTTGCCCCTAACATTCTTCCCCAGAGCCCGTCCCCTTCCCCTCCCGGACCACCCCAACCACAGCAAGCCACCAAATCTAGTCCTCCACCGGAGCGGTGGGCCTCACACCCCGTCGGATCTACCTTCCGCACCTTGGAACCCCCAACTGCCAACTCACCACTTCACCGGAGCCGCTTCAGCGACTGGCTTGTCCACCGCTCCAGATCTCCTGGACCGCCATCATGGTCCACCGCACCGGATCTTCTTAACCAGAGCCCTCGTCCACCACAGTGTAGGCCCTTCACTGACTCCCTTGTCTGCCCCTTCGCTGGCCCTTCATACAATCCCTCGTCCGCCGCAACAGATCCGCCTCACAGAAAGCACTGTACAACGCGCCCACCGAAGCCTTCGTCCACTGCACCGGACCCGCTCCATGGGTGACATATTCAACTCTGCCGGCCCTGCATTACCGACGCCGCAGCCTCATCAGGTTATTTTGATTTGTACACCTTCGGTTTTTCTCTTTATCGTGCAACTGTTCACTTACCATAGATGAGCTTTCTTGTATGTCAATAGGCGCCTCAACCGTAGCACCGGAGCCGCTTCAGCGACGGTGACAGCCGGACCAAACTCAACCGCAACACAAGCACCATCGACGATCCTTAGCTATCAAGTATGACAACGGTACCCATACGCCATCGAGAATCAGGTATTATTATCCAACGGCCGGCACCTACGTTCACTTTCCTAGCATAAGCACCGCACCTTTGAATTTCTTCAGGGCATCATTCAGTTTTTCATGAGACACGTTATTCTGCTTGCACCCGTAGGGCCATACTTCTGGCAGTGAACATGTTACATGTGCTAAATCACATACCAGTGCACATATAGTTAATATGCTTTAGTTTTGTCCTAATTACTCGCTCCGTTCCAAAATAGATGACCCAACTTTGTACTAACTTTGTACTGAAGTTAGTACAAAGTTGAGTCATCTATTTTGGAACGGGGGGAGTATTACTGTAATTCCTAGATATCACTACCTACTATTCTACTTCTTGAATGCTATACTTACGATAATGGTGTTGTTCTGATGCCACCTGTTGGTTCCATCAGACTGCTTAATCTTCTCTATGCTTAATTACACATCAGCAAACTAGCATGTGGTTCCGCTGCTTTTCGTTCGTTTTACCCTACATTTTCTGATGCTAGCTATTACATCACTGCCCCGAGCCTCTGTTCATTACTTGTTTGTGTGTTATTGATCGTCCCTAGTTGCATGACTAATTTTATGCTTCTATTAATTATGGAGCTGCCAACCCCATCAATCAAAATATTTGTTCTTTTGGGGCTGGCACCTCGAACAAGCATAAAAATAGAGGGAAGCAGATATATTGTCATGTATGCACACACCCTTCTTTCATTAGTTTAGATGAACCATTGATGATCAATTCGGACCAGTGCATGTGATTAAAATTAATTTTACCTAAATAGAGGGTGCAGAATAAACTACAACAACTAGATTTGCAACCATGGGGTGCGGACGATTTCTTCAAAGAACATTGCAATAGCAGCGAGGCTTCGCAGCTACATATGGTAAGCCACTCTGTTTTAGTACATGTGAAATGTAATGCGAGTGGGCTGCTTCCTTGGCTTGTGCCCTCAACCTGTAATCCTACTGAATTACAAATAGTTCCGTTGTCTGCTTTGCTGTATTGCTTGATTCGAATGCTTGTTTGTTGTTACGTTATACCTGAGTTGGCCAATATGTCAGCAGTGCGTGTTGTACTATTGTAAAGAAATGCATGCCTATTTCATTTGAGTCCTTAACTTTTCCTCTCAACTTCATCACAAGACTATCTTCGTAGTTTATATGAGGCCACACTGTTAAGTGCTTTCTCAGATTATTTCAACTTCTTAGATGTCTTGGCAACTTAAATATAGTGGTGGTACACTCCCTTTCAACTAGGGACGCAAACTGGGTCCCGTTTAATCCCGATTAAAGTCCACTAGTGGAATGATAGTTCAAAAGAGTTTTTGTTTTTTGAGTAAAATGAACTAGGGAGCTAGCAAAAACTAACTAGATGGGACTGGCGGATGTCGTTTATTTGCCACTTACATCCCTAGTTTCATCTTACCATTTTAATTTCTTTTCGGCTGATGTTGCTTCAAACCATTTAAATATAGCTTGCCATGCTCAGCAATAATTTGTCTGTCGTTTACCATGTAAGCTTACTGCCTGGATTATACGATAACTATTTCTTACTTATGTCCAGCGGAAACCTTTCAGGATGCCGTTCACACTAGGACACAATGTACAACCCCAGAATCTATTTTGGAAGCAGTGCGCCATCCATGTTACCAGATGGTAGAAGTTCAGAGGCAACACTACCGGAGAGCAGTCTAAGCATAGATATTATAGTGCTTGACACTACTAGGGAAAAGCCTAGCAGCATCACGGGTTTTAGGCCTATTAGTAGTGCGGGCTGGAGCGCTACTGGTACGGCGCTACAGCTAAAGCTTAGCAGTAGCGTGCCTCAACCCACGCTACTGCTAAATCGACTTAGTAGTAGCGCTTCCTCAGAGGAGCGCTACTGGTAATTAGTCGTAGAACTTCTCCCTGCCCACGCTACTACTATTATTTCATATTTTTTTCTTTTTTATTTCATGTTGTATTCATACACCTTTACACAAGTTTTCATACAACATGAATTTAGAGATTATTTTTACATCATAATGAGTTATTACATCACGGGGTGAAAGAACTGTGGACTAGTTTCAAGTGGATATCCATCCACTTGAAACTAATCCGCAGTTCTTTCACCCAATGATATAATAAATATCATCATCATCATATCATTAACAACTTATCATCATAATACATCATTGTCATATAACACCTCCTCAAGATCATTGTTTTCATCAATGACATCACATAGCAAATTGGTCACTAGTCGTAATCACAAGTACTCGTCATCATCAACTCTAACACATTGTACCACATAATAAACATATTGTACCTCATAGGACCTACTACATTCTCTTAAGACCTACTACATTCTCTAAGGTAAAATAGCAAAAAACAATATAGCCCCTGACTCTCCATTATGGAGAATGGAGATTATCCTTTCTCCAATTCTTGCCTTTCGCTTAATGTTACTTCCAAGAACCTCCTTCCGAATGTCCAAACATTTTTTCCATTCTTTGATGAGCATGTGTTCACCGGTTTTAGAAATCCGATATGCACAGGTGAGCTCCCTAGATTGACCTGTTAGTATGTTCAGAACTCTAAGGCGACCATTCAGATACATCAGATGAGGCACACAATCCATCGGGATTTTGTATTGAAAAACATAGATGTACTAGTTTTAGAAGTATGCAAAAGTTGCATGGATGTCGTAATAGTAAAAAATATTACCAGGGTATCTCCATAGAAGTTATCGTGGTTCAACACGTGCACTAGTGGCACGTATTCACCATAATTTGGAGGAGTTCGATAAAAGGTATTGTAATTCTCAAGATAAGTACAATAAGCGATCATATGACTTTTCTCCTTATAAGTTAATTCGGAGCCATCAGTGTAGTGGGTTTTGTCTACCATCTTCCGCACATTCTTTGAGGAATGAAAATAAGCTGTCAATGGAAATAAGCTGTCAACTACTTTGAAATAAACATTATAAATTAGTTAATAACTATGTTTGAGAAACTCACATTGCGGTAGAATCGGAAGCGTATCAACAAGGACCCAAATGTCCATATTGTCTTGCTCGATGTCAGGATCACCAAGATCCATGGTGACAATCATACCCTCAAAAAACCATACATTTTGCAGAGTGCTTCCCAATTTTGGCAACCAAAATGGGCTACGCTCCGAGCATTGCACAGATTTACTTCAAAATCCATATCATGATGGGTCCTTAGGCGTATTTTCTTTGTTTTAAAATTTTCATGGTCTTCAAAACCCATCCTCTTCAAGACATAGCGTCTTGCATGGCATGGGATAAGCTAGTCGGATTGTAAAAGATGAAAATTAGACATTGAAATAGTTGAAGTCATGCTTAATTACGAAAAAACACTTCTCATTGTTGCGTACCGTTTCAACATCGAAGGTCTCCTCGAGCTTAATGCTGAAGCGCCAATCTTCGTCCAGCTCAACGAAGCTGTGGCACATACCTCGATCGTCGTGGCACCAGCTGCACTTCCTCGGGAGACTGTCATCATCCGAGTATGACATTTCCAACGTTCATAATTCAAAGATTAAAATTGTACAATTAAATATATGTACTAAAAAACCTATATTAGATCATTATTTTTCGAGAAAATCCAGGCCACTCGATATTTCCTACATATTCTAGCACAAGTCATGCCAGAATTCCGGAAAAATCTGGCATGACCTTTGCTAAAAAAGGACATATCGAGCGCCTAAAATTTGCCGGAACAGAAATTAATCAACACTCCAGCAAAACATAGGCCACTCAGAGGTGTAACCTGAACATGACTGGCCACTTGGGCAACCACATATCCTATTTGAGCAACACAAGATATACATGGAGATTTGGCAGGACTCACATCGAGGTCGGAGGGGTTCGGTGATTGGGACGACAGCGGGTATGATGGAGGGGCTCCTTAATTTCTGCAAAAGCAAAACCCTATAAGTTATCACTAATACATCCCGAATAATTGCTTAAATTAAAAAAATAACAACAAATATGACATGTTCAACTAGTTCTATTAATTCAAGTAGTTCTTACTAAATATAAACTTACTATAAATAGAAAAAAACTAGTTTTTTCTAAAAATAAAGTAGTAGTTATATTGATTATCTTACTAAAAATACATTAGTTCTATTAATTCAACTAGTTCAACTAGTTTATTAATTTAATTACTAAACTCATTCAACTAAAACTAAACTAGTTCAACTAGTTTATTAATTTACTTAATAAAAATACATTAGTTCAACTAGTTTATTAATTTACTTACTAAACTAGTTCAACTAAAACTAAACGAGTTCAACTACTACAAATCATTATCTATGAACCCTAAATTAACATCTACTACTACTAAAAACATAT